>NC_058408.1:5321979-5363361 GCF_002201575.2 Neomonachus schauinslandi | reverse complement strand
TTTATTTATTTGACAGAGAGAGACACAGCGAGAGAGGGAACACAAGCAGGGGGAGTGGGAGAGGGAGAAGCAGGCTTCCCGCCGAGCAGGGAGCCCGAAGCGGGCTCGATCCCAAGACCCTGGGATCACGACCCGAGCTGAAGGCAGACGCTTAACGACTGAGCCACCCAGGTGCCCCACACTAAATAATATATCTTGGAGGTTGTTCCATATTAATGCTTATAACACTATCTCATTTTTCTTTTCCTTCTCTCTTTCCCCCTCTTCTTCTGTAGTAGATACACCCCATTGTAGGGATCTACCATAACTTATTCAACCAGACCCTAGTGAATAGATATTTAGATTGTGTTCAGGTTTTTGTTATTACAAACAGTTCTGCAGTTAATAGGTTTGTCCAGCCACCATTTTGTACATTGCAATAAATACGCAGATATGGAACTGTTGCCTCAAAAGATGTGTGCATTTTAAATTTTGTTAAATATTGCCAAATTGCCCTCCATAAAGATTAAACCAATTTGTATTACCATT
The DNA here is from genome assembly GCF_002201575.2 of Neomonachus schauinslandi. Classification (NCBI taxonomy): domain Eukaryota; kingdom Metazoa; phylum Chordata; class Mammalia; order Carnivora; family Phocidae; genus Neomonachus; species Neomonachus schauinslandi. The sequence continues at coordinate 5,362,833 of NC_058408.1, read as the reverse complement.
GGCAATAAATGAAATATCAAGGTTTCCTCCAAAACAAGTCATTATTAACAACAGAGTTGTTTTTGCCAATTCCTTGATGGAAGAAGTGGAATCTCAAGATAGTTGTGGGTTTTTTTTAATCTTTTAATCTTTTTTTTTTTTTTAATAAGTAAGCTCTGTGCCCAACATGGGGCTTGAACTCAGGATCTTGAGATCAAGGGTCACATGTTCTACCAACTGAGCCAGCGAGGCCCCCCCGCTAAATGTCTTCTGAGAAGTTTAGCATTCATTTGTATTTCCTTTCTCCTTTTCTATAAATTCTTATATCCTTTGCCTCTTTTAAATCACTATTCATTTTTTCTTAGTGATTTGTGTGAGGGTTTGTTGTCATTGTTGTATCAAAACAATTAGACATTTGTGATTAGTTATAACCTTCCCAGTTTATTATCAGTCTTTACTTTTCTTCACAGTATTTTAAAAAGATTTTATTTATTTATTTGTTTGTTTGTTTGTTTATTTGAGAGAGAGAGAGCACACAAGCACAGAGGGAGAGGGAGAAGCAGACTCCCCGCTGAGCAGAGAGCCAGACAGACACAGGCTCCCAGGACCCTGAGATCATGACCCGAGCTGAAACCAAGAGTCCTACACTTAACCGACTGAGCAACCCAGGTGCCCTTTCACAATATCTTTAACCATGTATACATTTTTCACATATGAGGTTGAGTTAATCAGTCTTTTTACTTACAGCTTCTGGTATGTCACTACAACAGTCTAGATTATTTTATAAAAGTTACCCTCAGGGCACTTGGCTGGCTCAGTGTTTAGAGTGAGCAGCCCTTGATCTCAGGATCGTGAGTTCAAGCCCCATGTTGGGTGTACAGACTACATCAACAATAAAAACAACAACAAAAAGATTATCCCATGTTTTCCTCTACTACTTTTTTTCCTAAAATGAAAATGGCTTTCTTTATTGTACCTTACTTAAATGATATAGAAAAATGAAATTAATTAAAAATCTTGGGCGCCTGGGTGGCTCAGTCGGTTAATCAGCTGCCTTCGGCTCAGGTCATGATCCCGGGGTCCTGGGATCGAGTCCCACCTCGGGCTCCCTGCTCAGTGGGGAGCCTGCTTCTCCCTCTCCCTCTGCCGGCCTCTCTGCCTACTTGTGCTATCTCTCTGTCAAATAAATGGATAAAATCTTTAAAAAATAAAAATAAAAATCTTACCCCAAGAGATTAAAAACTGCTATCATTTTGAGTGTATATCCTTCCAGACATCTCTGTGTGCACACTTTCTTTCTTCTACTCTCTTTGGGTTTAATTTACTCTTCTCGGTTCTTGAGATAATGCATTTTCAGCTTTTCTTTTTTCCTAATAAGTGCACTTAAGACTATATATTTTCTTGTTAAAACATAGCTTTAGCCCCATCCCATAAGTTTTGGCATATAGTATTTTTATTATCATTCAGTTCAAATTATTCTCTGACTTCAGTTGTAATTTGGGGGGTTATTTAGAAGTGTATTTCATAATTTCTAAATAGACTTTCTAGTTACCTTGTTACTGATTTCTAGCTTAACTGTAATGAGAACAAGAAACTGTATATTTTCAATCCTTCGAAACTTGTTGAAATTTGCTCTGTAGCACAATATGTCAGTTTTTAAAATGTCCCAAGTGTGCTTGAAAATAATTTGTAGGGTGGGGGATGGGCTAAGTGGGTGATGGGTATTAAGGAAGGCTGTTGTGATGAGCACTGGGTGTTATATGTTAAGTGATGAATCACTAAATTCTACTCCTGAAACCAATATTACACTATATGTTTACTAACTGGAATTTGAATAAAAACTTGAAACAAACAAATGACAAAGAAAATAATTTGTAATTTGCAGTTGTTGGGTATAGTGAACTATATATGCTTGCTGAATTCAATTTGCTGCTCATATGATTTAAATTTTTTATATCCTTACTGATTTTTTTTTTGGTTTATTGATTCTAAAATCAATCTTTTTTTTTAAAGATTTAAAAAAAATTATTAATTTGAGAGAGAGAGAGACACAGCAAGAGAGGGAACACAAGCAGGGGGAGTGGGAGAGGGAGGAGCAAGCTTCCCGGGGAGCAGGGAGCCCAATGAGGGGCTCCATCCCAGGGCTCTGGGATCATGACCTGAGCTGAAGGCAGAGGCTTAATGACTGAGCCACCCAGGCACCCTTCCCCCCCCTTTTTAAAGAAATATTCTCTATCAGTTAAGGGACGCTCTTTACAGTGAGGTATGTTAAATCTCCTATAATGACTGTAAATTTGTCTATTTTTTTCCTTGTAGCTCTGTTCCTCTACATAATTTGAGATTATTATTAAATGCATACAAATTTACAGCTTTCTGGTAAGTTGAATTTATTGATATGAAATGCCCTTTATTTCTAGTACTCTTTTTGCCTTGAAATCTACTTTATCTGTTATTACATAATTTTCTTTTGGTTTCTGTTTGCATGGTGGATCTCTTGCCATTGTTTTACTTTCAACATTTTTGTGCCCTTATGTTTTCGTTTCTAGTATTTTACATTAATTGTGATTGGCTATTAATGTATATGGAATTAATTTTGGTGAAGAGTATGACGTAGAGATCCAACATTTTCCCCCTAGATGTTGATTCAGTTGTCCTAACACCACATATTAAATAACACAAATTCTTTCCACTGATCTAAGGTGACACCTTTATCAATACAAAATTTCTGTATGTACTTAGGTCTTTTCACTTCTATTCTGTTCCATCAAGTTGTCCATAGGGTGTTATCCCCTTGTTTTAATTATTGTAGCTTCGTAATACATTTTTTCTATCTGGTTGGGCTAGCTTCTATTCGTTCCTTTTCTTTCCCAGGATTTTCTTTTCAATTCTTCTTTATTTCTCCATGTGAACTTAAAATAAGCTTGTTTTATTTTTTAAAAATTCTGCCAAGGGGTGCCTTCGTGACTCAGTTGGTTAAGCATCTGCCTTTGGCTTAGGCCATGATCTCAGGGTCCTGGGATAAAGCCCCACATGGGGCTCCCTGTTCAGCGGGGAGCCTACTTGTCTCTCTCCCTCTGCCCCCGCCCCCCCCAGCTTGTGCTCTCTCTCTCAAATAAATAAAATCTTTAAAAATTGCTTTAAAAAAATCCTGCCAATATTTTTCTACAGATCATATTAAATTTATAGACAACTTTGGGAAAGTGACATCATTATATATTCATTCTCTCTATCCAAGAACATGATGTTACTTTCCCTTTTTCAAGTTTTCTTTTATGTGGGTAGCATTTTAAAATTCAGACAGATCCTGCACATTCTTGCTAAGGTTATTCCTAGGCATTTTATCTATTTTGTTGCTATGGAGTCTTTTCTTTAATTACATCTTTAACTTACTGTTTATATATATAAAGGATATTTATTTCTGCATGTTACTTTTTTCCCACTTAACTAAATTCTACTATTATTTGTAGTAATTTTAAAGTGGAGGGCGCCTGGGGCTCAGTCGTTAAGCGTCTGCCTTCGGCTCAGGTCATGATCCCAGGGTCCTGGGATCGAGCCCCGCATCGGGCTCCCTGCTCGGCGGGAAGCCTGCTTCTCCCTCTCCCACTCCCCCTGCTTGTGTTCTCTCTTGCGCGTGGGTCTCTCTCTGTCAAATAAATAAATAAAATCTTTAAAAAAAAAAAAAGTGGATTCTCATGAGTTGTCTAGGTAAATAAGACATCATCTGCAATAAAGCTAATTACATTATTTTAGCTATATAAAACTGTATATAAATAGCTATAGCTTGGAACATGAAGAAATGATGAAATATGAGGAGGAAAATTCTTTTTATTAGTTATAAGTTCATTAATGATAAACTAAAATAGTAACAGGATTCTTAGCATTTTAAATGAGTTCAGGCCCTGGACACATGGTATTCTAGAAATCAGAAGTATTATGTAAGTGAAATTGTGTCCCCTTTATATAATCTAAAGAACTCACAATACCGCAAATGTCCACATTTCTTTTTCTTTTTTTAGAAGATTTTATTTATTTATTTGACAAAGAGAAACACAGCGAGAGAGGGAACACAAGCAGGGGGAGGGGTAGCGGGAGAGGGAGAAGCAGGCTTCCCACGGAGCAGGGAGCCCGATGCGGGGCTCGATCCCAGGACCCTCGATCATGACCTGAGCCAAAGGCAGACATTTAACGACTGAGCCACCCAGGCGCCCCAAATGTCCACATTTTCAAAGAGGGAAATTCTAGATGGTGAATTCTGGAAACTAAAAAACAGATTATTCTTAGTAAAATTAGAGGAGTTATTAAAGAGTGATTTACAAACAATGAAAAAGAAGGCTGTGATCCCCAGATGCCTACAGTGATCCAGGCTTCCAGGGTGCCGGGTCTTTCTTGCCTTTGGACCTTTTGCAGGTGTCCTCAGCCTAGGATACTCCTCCCCATTCTCTGCAAGATGGCTGGCTCCGTCTTGGCCTTCTGGTCTCTGTTTCCATGTCACCTCCTCAACGAGACTTTCCCTGATCATTTATTTTTCTGTCTGTCATAGCATTCCGTTCTTTTCCCTCATAGCACCTATCTCAATTTACAATATTCTTCTTTCCTTAGTGAGCTCTGTGAAGACATGTCTGTTTTGTTCACCACTGTGTATCCTCTCCTATATGCCTATCACAGCATCTGACATTAGTAGATGGTTATCATGCACTTATTAAGTAAATGACTGAATGACTTTCCTTGCCAGTGTTACTAGATTGTTTAAATACAATTTATTTATTTACTTTGAGAGAGAGAGAAAGAGCGAGAGAGAGAGAACACAAGTGGGAGGAAAGGCAGAGGGAGATAATCTTTCAAGCCAACTTCCCACTGAGCAGGAAGCCTGTCAGCTGTGGGACTCAGTCCCACAACCCATGAGATCATGACCTAAGCCAAAACCAAGAGTTGGATGCTTAACTGACTTAGCCACCCAGGTGTGCCAAATCTCTTTCTTTTTTAAAAAATTTTATTTACTGGGGTGCCTGGGTGGCATCAATCAGTTAAGCGTCTGCCTTCAGCTCGGGTCATGATCTCGGGGTGCTTCTCCCCCTCCCTCCCTCTCCCTCCGTCCTGCTTGTGCTTTCTCTCGCTCTATCTCAAATGAATAAAAAAATCTTTAAAAATGTATTTTATTTATTTGAGAGCACGAGCCAGAGCAAGAGTGGGAGGGAGAGGGAGAAGCAAGCTCCCTGCTGAGCAGGAACCCAATGTGGGGCTCGATCCCAGCATCCCAAGATCATGACCCAAGCCAAAGGCAGACGCTTAACCAACTGATGCCACCCAGGTGTGCCTGCCAGTGTTACTAAATTAACAAAACTAGGAAAATGTCAGACAGTATGTCTTGATTTCAGAAACACATAGGTTTGCTGACACATTCTTTTAAAAAGATAGCGAATGGGCTGGAATACAGAAGCATTTTTATTTGAACAACCAACCAAGGAACTGATTCTCTTAATTAGCTGGTGAGGTTGGTGTAACACGGCTGCTTTGAGGCAGGGCCTGTAGGATATCCAGTGACTCAGAAAAAGTTATCCCCATGGGGGCAGCAGAGAGCACTGATAAAGAACCTTGGAAATTTCTGAAACCTGGTGAAAAGTGTAACACATAAATATTAGGTAACACTTTTAGAGCACTTACAATGGGCTAGGCCGTATGCTAACACCTCATCTGCTAATTTAATATAATCATTAAAACAATGACCTATGGGGTGGATGTTATCTTTGCCCTTTACAGATGAGAAAAGCTCAGAGAAATTAAGGAACTTGCCCAAAGTCCTATTGGTGAAAGTCAGAGCAGGGGAACAAAAAAAAGGGAACAGATTAGGGAGATTTTTAGACAGATCGTGGATTTGAAAAAAAAAAAATTAGTGGGGACATGGTAGCTATCTGGAGTGCTGATATGCAGCTGTGCTATGTTGACCCGGAGGGGGAAAAATGGGACCAATAAGCAGAAGTGATAGATTTTTCTAAGTTCAGAAAAAATGCTTTTCTAATCACTGAGCATTAGTGAGTTAAGAACTATAGGGGAGGACACAGTGGAAATGGGAATACGTGAAAGGTAGCTGAGGGATGTCAGGGTAAAGACTCCACTGAAGGAAGAGGCAGCTGCGGGAATAGTGTTGAGAAGCAGAAGAGGAGGGGAATTGGGGTCAAGCTGAAGGGGCCAGTGTTGGAAAGTCGGAGGGACAATTTCTCTGCTGAGGCTCCGAGGAAGGGACAGGAGCTGATGTAGAGGAACATCACAGCTACCTCTGCCCTGATGAGTCTTCCTCTAGGAAAAGCTAGGGAGCGTTCTGTGAAGAAAATGAGGCTATATAGGAGATTGCGTACAAAGGAACAGAGTCCCCCCCGTGGGCTCAGGGGGAAAATGAGTGGGGTAGAAATTTTGACTTTGTCTAATGGAAGCAACCTTCCAAAGCAGAGGCTGTTCATCTTCAGACGATTGTGCTTTCCTTTTCTTGCAAAAACTCGTTCCTCCTTGAAGTCAATGCCGCTGGCTCTATGGCCCTTTAGCCCTCGTGCTTGTTGACATCAGCATCTTGTTCATTAACCTCTCAGCCAGCTCTTCCCCTCATTCTGGGTGGTTTTAGGAAAATCCATGTGACTCCTAGTTATTTCTTTTCTTTTTTAATGAGTTTATTTTTATTTATATTTTTTCCCCTAGTTACTGCTTGGCCTTCTCAACTCCAACCCATACTCCTACTTTCAATTCCTTATCTTCACCATTTCTTGCAACACAGGTTTTCCCCCCTTCTTTCTTTTCTTTTTCTTTCTGTCTTTCTTTCTTTCTTCCTTTCTTTCTTTCGAGATAATCCACCTCCAATTTATTATTTTATTTTTTCAAGTAATCTTTATACCCAATGTGGGGCTTGAACTCACAATCTTGAGATCAAGAGCTGCATGCTCTACCCATTGGGCCAGCCAGGCACCCCCACACAGGTTTTTCTTTCTTTTTTTTTTAAGATTTTATTTATTTATTTGGGGGAGAGAGAGAGAGAGAGAGCACAAGCGGGGAGAGAGGGAGAGGGAGAAGCAGACTCCCCGCTGAGCAGGGAGCCCGATGCGGGACTCGATCCCAGGACCTGAGATGATGACCTGAGCCAAAGGCAGAAGCTCAACTGACTGAGGCACCCAGTCGCCCCCAGGTTTTCCTTGATAGCAGCTTCAGGGCCATAGTAGGGAGCGGGAGAGGCAGCACTGGTGGCTCCAGAGTGGGCTTCAAGGCCCCTTGAAAGACGGGGACTGGCGACCATGATGCGTTAAGGATGGAACAGCACAGGGATCAAATTCCACATATCATCTGAGGGAAGGTTCATGATCTGGATTTGACCTTTGTACCAAGCTTCCTGGAAAATTAGGTCTGGAGCTAAAATCACCTTTCCTGTTAGCTGCCTTTCTGGGGACAACTCTGAAACACTCTCTTCCTGGGCGCCTGGGTGGCTCAGTAGGTTAAGCATCTGCCTTCGGCTCAGGTCATGATCCCAGGGTCCTGGGATCGAGCCTCAAAGCTGGCATTGGGCTCCCTGCTCAGCGGGGAGTCTGCTTCTCCCTATTCCTCTCTCAAATTAATAAATAATATCTTAAAAAAAAAGAAAAGAAAAGAAAAAGGGGCACCTGAGTGGCTCAGTCAGTTAAGCTTCTGCCTTCGGCTCAGGTCACGATCCCAGGGTCCTGGGATGGAGCCCCACGTCAGACTCTGTGCTCAGCAGAGAGTCTGCTTCTTCCTCTCCCTCTGTCCCTCCTCCTGCTCATGCTCTCTCTCAAATAAATTTATAAATAAATAAATTAGTTAAAAAAAAAGGAAAAAAAATACTCTCTTCCCTCAGATTCTATAAGAATCATCACCTAATTTTTATTCTTTCTCATTGCCTGTTCCTTTTCAAAGATTCTCCAAGGGCTCTTCTTTGTGTACTACAAAGGTTGGAATTCCCCCAGAGCACTCTTCCTAGCCCTCTGCTGTTCTCTGGAGTTTGCCCAAATCTATGGCTTCAACTGCCACTGAAATGTTCGTGATTCAGAATTTCTGGCCTATACATCACTGGAGTTTTAAAAAAGTAGTTTTCTATAAAAGTAATATATGTACATAGTAGAACAAATCCACACAGTAAAGATGGATCTAAAATAAAAAGTAGAAATTTCATCCTTCTCAGACCCACTCTTCATGGTTACTTTTTTAAAAAATCTTATTTATTTATTTAAGAGGGCACGAGAAATAGAGCAAGTGAGCGAGCACAGGATTTGATCCCAGAACGCTGGGATCACGACCTGAACATAAGGCACTTAACCGACTGAGCCACCCAGGTGCCCCCATGGTTAATTTTTAAATGCCTGTGTAAATGTGCCATATGTATTCTTCTACTCATGTTTTTTCATTTAATAATTTCCACTTAATGTTCCTACATTTAGATCTGTGTATTCAATTGCCATTGGTACGGTAGGTCTGGTTGTCCCACAGGCATCTAAAAGTCCTTCCCGCCTCATGCTACACCCTACCTCTAGCCTCTTTTTTACAGTCAACACCACAAGAAAACTCTTTATACATTGTCTGTTTCCAGTCACTCAGTTTTACCTCACTCTGGTTTCTATCCCACCGTATCTCTGAAACAACTTTCTCTAAAACTACCAAAGGACTTCCTCTTGCAATACCCAATGGACACAGTGTAGTACATACCTTAGCTAATCTGTTACCTTTAACACCTTGACCAGTTTCCCTGGTACTTCACTCCTGGATTACTTTTTTCCCTTCTGTCTGCTCCTTCTCAATGTCCCCTTTTCTGTTTTCTTCCGTCATCTCATTCTCCAGATGCAGATACTCCTCTCTAGGCCGAATCCAATTCCATGGCTTCAACACCTAACTATATGCACACGCTCGCTCGCGCACACACCTCAAACTTTCGGGTTTCCAACCCACATGATCTAATGTTCAACTGTCTAATGGATGGATATCCATCCACAGGCATCTAAACTCATTCTCTCCCCCCAAACCAAAGAGAAAATGGCATCACTTTTCCCCAGTTACCCAACTCAGAATACTGGGAAATAATCTTTGCCTCATCCCCATTTCCGATGTTCTTTCCCATCCTCAGTCTCCCTCCTCTAGGTCAGACCACCGCCGTCTCCTGCCTGGAGAAGAGCTTCCCAATTGTTCTGGCCTCTAACTTCGTTCCCTCCTATCCAATCTCCCCATTGCAACCAGCGATCTTTTAAAAACGCAAATACAATTGTTCACTTCTCAGCCAAGCTCTTCAAAGCCTATCCGTCGCCCTTCGGATAAAATCAACTAATTTACAAGGCCTTGCGTAATCGGTCCCTCCCATTCTCACGGGCCTCATTTATTACCTCTCCTTTAACCAACAGGCTGCTGACAGCTCCAGAACGTACCCGGCCCCCCAGCCCCATTTCCCACCAGTCCAGGATTCGGCTCAGGCGACACTTCCTTCAGGAAGCAGGTGCTTAAAAGGCAAATGCTCAAAGAATGAAATCCGAGGGGCATCTGGGCAGCGCTTTCAGCTCCGGACTGAGGTTCACGGAACGTCCGGATTTACCGGAAGTCCAGGGCAAAGGTCAAACCCGATCGTGAACCTTTCCCGAAGTTCGCGGGGCAGTCCGACCCTGGCAATATTCCGCCCTTATGAGTCATGGCTGCTAGTCCCAGTCTTTCGATGGGTCCTGAAGTCGACACCAGCCAGGTCTGGCGCCCCCAATGTTCTCACACTCGAGAAAGCAATCCTCACTCCCTCCTCGCTAGGGCCCTGAAGCCGCCGTCAGGAAGAACCTGCGGTGCCCGCTTGCCCCAAAGCAAGATGGCTACCAGTCTCTAGTCTCTCCTCCCAAAGTGAAGCTATCCACGCCCCGGTTAATGCCGCTGCCAGGCTGCCCTCAACTAGCATGGCCACCCCGGCTCAAGCCTCACTATGGTTTCGAAGCCACTGCTAACCGGCCAGGTTCCGGGAGGCGCTGCTCAGGACGAGGCCGCCTCCCCCTCCACGCCCGCGGCGGCGGCGGCGGCGGCGGCGGCGGCGGCGGCGGCAGCGGCAGCAGCCCGGATGCGGCGGCGTGCGACGGGCCGGGAGGGCGGCGCGGATGGATCCAACATGGCGACGCCGAGCCTGAGCCGAGAGTGAGGCGGCGGGGCGGCGGAGTGGGGAGGGGGAGGCGAGCGGGACGGGGCGGGGCCGGGCGGGGCCGCGGAGGGCTTGGGGAAGGAAAGTGGAGGGGGAGGCGGAGGCGACGTCCAGCCCGAGAACCTCGAGAGAGGGAGGTGACGGGACGCTGCGAGGTGGGGGAGGGGAGCGGCCGAGGGGGCGTGCGGGGGAGGTGGCAACTGTGGGAGAGGGCAGGGGCGAGGCGGGGGAGTGGGCGCGGGGAGGGGCGTAAACAAGGGCCGGGCCGGGCCGGGGGTGTTGGCGCGGCCGAGGTGGGAGTGGGGCTGCGATCCCGCCGGATTGAGGGCGGTGGGCTCGGGAGGGAGCGGCGGAGGGTGCGAAGGGGAAGGGGCTGGTGGCATGTGGTGGGAGGGACTGGACTCTTGAGAGCGGTGTTGTGAGGAGGTGGGAAAGGATGAGGAGGGGACTTCAGACGTTTTGGGGGAGGCTTTGAAAGTGTTAAATTGGAGGTGGGAGGGGGAAGGGCCTAGGGGAGAATTTGGGTGGAAAAGGAGAGCACGGAGGTTTTGGGGGAATGGAGAGCGTGGCGGTGTGACGAGGTAATGGGGAAAGTGAGAGACTAGGCGGAAAGTTTGGGAGGAAGGGGAATGGGCTGGTAGATAGGACAGTGGAGCTGCACGGGTGATAGAGGTTGGGGGTTTCCCTCACCCCCAACCCCCCCGCTCCCTCCCCCCCCTCCCCGGGTGGAAAGGAAGAGAGCGAGCAGAGTTAAGCAGCATCAGTTGCAACCAATTCTAATTGCCAGGCCTTTAGCTTTTAATAGGGTGGGAAGGGCAGAAGGGAATGGTTCAGATAATTGGGGTTGGATGAAGGTTCAACTGGATTTGCTTTCCAAAGGCTCCCTGACTTACTGCTCCCTTGTTTTTCCTGGTTACTGAAAGAAGGGGAAATGGGGAAGCCAGTGTCACGGCCGCCAAACTGTAGAAGGAGTAAAGGACTTTTCTAGTTTCTAGCAATTAGCAGTTTAAGACTGGGGAAACAGCCGTGCTGAGTTGGACCCCTATATGCCAAGGAGGAGGCTGTGGAAATCCGAGAAAGGGAACAGAAAACAGGATGGCATCTAGGCAACCTGGATAATTAAATGAGTGCTTTAGTTTCCAGACCTTTCTTTTGCTGTTTATGTGCTAAGAGGGAGGGGTCAGTATTCACATATAGAAAACGTTCCCTGGTGAAATGTAGATGTCTGAGTGAATGCGGCCCCAGTGGATATTTTGTTCTCACTGTGTGCTAAGGGAAAGGGCAGAAGACAAAATTTGGAGGATAGTTCTGGTCTGATAAGCGAAGTGATAGAAAGTGCCTTCTTTGGCTGTAACAATTTCCCCACCCCCAGTTCTCCCTAAAGTTGAAAATCAATGTTAATATTGTAACAAAATAGCTGGGTCTCAAGGAATTGAGGAGTCAGGTGAGAAGGTATCAGAGCATAATTGGTTTTCCCACAAGTTGTTGAATTTCCCACAAGTTGCCATGAGCCATTGAGTCTGGAAATTCTTGATTTGGTATTGTTTTGTGAATTGGTTAGTAGAGAGGGAAGCCTGGGGACTTGGTTGGGGGTGAGTTCTCTCATTTCGCTCAGAGTGGATCACTTTAATCGAAATGGCTTTAGGTGTGTTTGTGTATTTTTGTAACTGAGACTAACTCTTTGGGCCTTTGATGTTTCGAAATAAAGCTTGAAAATTGACTCTTTCCCCCTCCCCCCCCCCATTTGTTTTTGTTTTGCTGCTGGCTTCCAACCTTGTGCTAGGAAGAGACCTGGGAAATTAAGTTTCTTGCAAAGGTAAGTCTGGAACTTTTTATTGTTTTTGAACAATGGATGGGAATGGCATGAGAAATGTGTTGGGGTTGGCCCAGTAATGGGTTAGATGCCAGGGAAAATGAGTTTTCACCTACACAGCTGAGTGAATAAGATCTGTTGCAGTCACTGTCTTTCTGGGTAACTGGAGATTGGTAGGAAGGAAAAGGGAGCAGAAATTAGGTGTTTGGGGGCAAGCCCCCAGCTTTGGTTTGTTATTATGTAGTCTTCTTGGTCAGCTCCGAGAGAAACATTGTTTAACATATGGAACATTATACTCTAACGGACATCTACTAATGTTACCCTTGGGGGGTTGCTGAGGCACCTTCCATGGGAAGGCTTTTCCTCTAGCTTACTCTTCCTTCTAGTTGTTCAGGGTTCCTGGAATCTTCCTTTTGAAAACATACTATGTAATTCTGACTTTCAGATACTTGGTTACATTTTCCTTGTCCCACCAGCAAGAAAGCTCTTTACTTTCTCTCAGTCATCTTGAAGCTTTTCCATGTCGTTTTCATTCCAAGTTTCAAAACATCACTCTTTTTTACTTCTTCCACATGACTTTCCTCCCTAAGGGCTTCAGAGAGAGTCAAATACTTCTGGTTCTGTGAAAATATACATGCCATCCCTGTTGAGATGAAACTAGACTTTCATCTTCATTTCAAGAAATCTTTCTTTTTGTATTTCTTTTTTTTTTTAAGATTTTATTTATGTATTAGAGAGAGGCAGCGAGAGAAAGCACGATCAGGGAGGAAAAGGAGAAGCAGGTTCCCTGTGAGCAGGGAGCCCACTGTGGGGCTCGATTCCAGGACCCTGAGATCATGACTTGAGCCGACGGCAGACGCTTAACTGACTGAGCCACCCAGGCGCCCCTCTTTTTGTATTTCTTACACATGACTTTCCTCTACGGACTTCTGAGAGAGTCAAGTACCTCAAAAAATACAGATGTCATTTCTGGTTGGGATGAGACTAGACTTTGCTTGGAAGTAGAAACTTGATAGGCAGTTCTGTAGATACATACAGACCGTCTGTTGGCATTTGGCTGGTTTGGACCGCCCTAAAGAAAACAAACAAAAAACTACAGGAAATGCAGCAGCAATTCCTGGGAATAAAGAATTATTCTTGGGGGTTAAAAAAAAAAATTGGGAAACTCTAACGGGGGGACTCATGTTAGGTTCCCAACGGACCCAAACCAGCCAGCGGGATCAGGACTCTTTGGAGTGTTTTGTTTGTCTCCTGATATCTGGCAATATTTCAGGACTTAGGAGTTCTTTTTAATCTATTGTTTACAGGGGGTACGTTCTTCTTACTACTTACTACTGATTATCTTTCATCTAGGATCTCTGTATATTTTAAGCTGTGTTCCCAAGCTTCACTGCCACAGAAAGCTGAGTATATTTTGGTTTAAGAGGAAGTTGGCCATGTTCTTTTAATGCTGAAGTTAGATTCTTGGAACCCCATCTGGATTGCTAAGTGAGTGAACTCACCAACCTAGACGATAAGTAAGGGGTGGGGGGGGGGGCTGCCGATTAGCCTGCATGTCAGCCTCCTGACATTTCTTTCAAGGACATGGCCTTGGGAAACTTAGACTTCTTCTACATTTTGCTTCATTGAGTAAGCAGAATGTCTGATCAGCAGTCGAACAAGGAAGGGTCTGCAACTGGTCTAGTTTCAGGACTTTAAAGATGGCTGTGAGAGTTAAGTGTAGGATCCTTTTTGTTTGTCTTGCAGAGGATGGCATTTCTCTTATCTTCACAGAGGTCCAGATTGAACTAAGTCACATTCGACCTCCTGGGATGGGGCAGAGGAGAGTATAGCCCCACCACTTGTTGCTCACCTGAATGGCAACAGCAGGTGATAGAGAAGCCAGGGTTGGAGTGGGATGGAACTCCTTAGTGCTTGTGGAACTTAGGAGTTAAATAAGTCTATGTCTGACTGGCTTTTCTTTTCTTCTGGAATATTGTTTGATGGGTTTGGGTCAGAAGGACCCAATGGCATCCTTCTCTAGATCTAGGGTGGAAAGTGACATGCTGTCTCTCTTCTTTTGACCATTCATCATGGGCCATCTACAATAGGGTTTCTCAGCTTCAGCATTATTTTTTTTTTTTATTTTTTATTTTTTTTTTTAAGATTTTATTTATTTGACAGAGAGAGCACAAGCAGAGGGGGAGAGGGGAAGAAGCAGGCTCCCTGCTGAGCAAGGAGCCCGATGCGGGACTCGATCCCAGGACCCTGGGATCATGACCTGGGCCGAAGGCAGACGCTTAACGACTGAGCCACCCAGGCGTCCCTATTTTTTTTTTTTAAAGATTTTATTTATTTATTTGAGAGAGAGAGAATGAGAGAGAGAGAGCACATGAGAGTGGGGAGGGTCAGAGGGAGAAGCAGACTCCCTGCTGAGCAGGGAGCCCGATATGGGACTCGATCCTGGGACTCCAGGATCATGACCTGAGCTGAAGGCAGTCGCTTAACCAACTGAGCCACCCAGGCGCCCCAGCATTATTTTTTTTTTAAGATTTTATTTATTTATTTGACAGAGCACACAGTGAGACACAGCGAGAGAGGGAACACAAGCAGGGGGAGTGGGAGAGGGAGAAGCAGGCCTCCCGCGGAGCAGGGAGCCCGACGTGGGGCGGGAGCCCGAGGTGGGGCTCCATCCCAGGATCTTGAGATCATGACCCAAGCTGAAGGTAGACGCTTAACGACTGAGCCACCCAGGTGCCCCTTTTTTTAAGATTTTATTTATTTATCTGAGAGAGCGCATGCGCATGTGTGCGCGTGTAAACATGAGAGAGGGGAGAAGCAGAGGGAGAAGGAGAAGCAGACTCCCCACTGAGCAGGGAGCCCGACAGGACACAGGGATCCCAAACCCTGGGATCATGACCCAAGCCAAAGGCAGACGCGTAATCAGCCATCCCTCATTATTGACATTTTGGGCTGGATAATTCTTTGTTGTGGGGGCTGTCCTATGTATTATAAGATGTTTAGAAGCATCCATGGCCTCTATTCACTGCAGGCCAGTAGCGCGGTCCCTTGCCCCCTCCAGTCATAATAGTCTAAAATGTCTCCCGACATTGCCACGTGTCCCCTGGGGGGCAGAATCCTCCCTGGTTGAGAACCATTGACCTAGAAGCTATGATAATTCCTGGCCCTTTGAATGATCCAGCCTGGGATCTAGGACTTAAAGGTGGCTGTTTTTTCTCTCATATCTAGAGAGTTAACTCTCAGAGGACTGAGACCTATTATAGAATTGCATCCATTGAGGGGCACCTGGCTGGCTCAGCTGGTAGAACATACGACTCTAGATCTCGGGGTTGTGAGTTCGAGCCCCACATTGAGTGTAGAGATTACTTAATAGAAATCTTTAAAAAAAATAAAAAATAAAAACTCATGTAAATAAAAAAATCAAACACTAAGCTACAAAAAAAAAAAAAAAGAATTGCATCCATTGATACATAATTAGGACCATAGTGCTTTCCTGTGGCCTCATTTTCCAGTGGGAAGGTATGTGGAGACAATATTCCTTCATTTCTAGGGGCTCATAGTCAGGACACTTTGAATTCGGGCGCTCTCTAGCAACCTACTCTTTGGATTGGTTGAATGTGAAACCTGCCCATCTGCTTTTTCTGGGATCCTCATAATCAACAGCTGGCCAAAAGGAACAGGTGGGATAGGGAACAAGAAGTCTAAGGCTCAGTTTTCTCATGTTGCCTGCTATGGGCAAGGAGTTACTTTCCTTCATCCTCCGCCCCCCGCCCCTCCATTTTGTAACCAGTAACTACAACAGGTGAAACGAGAGGAAGAGGCAGAGAAAACCAGCCCATAGTTGGGTAACTGTTTTCCCAGCTGTTTCCCATGCTCGGGGTTGGGGGTGGGGTGGGGGCATCTGGGCTCTCATAAGCAGATATGAGCTATATTTCTTGTCCACATATCAGAACCCATGATACGGGGCTAAGTGATTCCAGGGTGGACCTCCCCTTTTCTTAAGGGAAGGAGTCTCTCCTTTCTTAGGATTATTGAGCGGGAGAGGACCAGGTTGTACTTGCTCTTCAGTTTTCTGAGAGCCCATCAGCTTGACTCTTCTGAAGCAGCTTATCGTTTATTCTCTTTCTTAACTTAGCCTCAGTTTCTTGGCGTATAAATTGTCAGGACAACCTGTCTTGTTGCTGGGTAGGGTGCTGCGGTATGGGAAGTTCTGCACAGTGTAGGGGAGGCTGCAGCTAGCTAGAGAGTATGCGTGTAACTAGGTTGTGTGTATCTGTTTCTAATGAAGTCCTCTCTTAGACTTGTATGAGTTTCTTAATTGATATTGCTTGTGATGATGTCCTAAGTTTAGTTCAATAGGTTGCGAGTACTATGTGCCAGTCTCCATCCATTGCTAGGCACTGGGGATATGAAGATGAATATGACTTAGTCTGTCTACATGAGTTGTTTAAGGTCTACTAGGATAATAATACACAGATAGTTTTAGTACACTTTGATAAGGGGTTTAAAGAGAATATGCACAATGTTCCGTAGGAGCACAGAAGAGTACTACTTAGCCCAGCATGGAGGTGTGGAGAATGAGTTTGAAGATCTTATCTGAGCTGACTTTTAAAAGATTAGTAGGAGTTTAGCCATCTGAAAAAGGGTGGTGATGGGGCATATACGGGGCAGTGAAGGGAGAAGGCACTCAGGCAAAAGGAGTAGGCTGAAGAAAGGGACAGAGAAATGAAATGCATGCTGTATTTGAGCTATAACCAAATTGATAATGGAGGAGAATAAAAAGTGGCTTATGAGGTCTGAAAGGTAGGCAGGGCCAGATCTCAGAGGTTTGGTGTGTTGTATAAGGAGTTTACCAGTGTTCTTATAGGTGAGGAGGAGGCTGTAGCTAGGTCTTAAGCAGAAAAGTGATGTGGTCAGTTGTGCATTTTATTTATTTTTCTAAAGATTTTATTTACTTATTTTAGAGAGCGTGAGCACAAGCAGGAGGGGTAGAGGGAGAAATCTCAAGCAGACTCTGTGCTGAGTGTGGAGCCCGATGCAGGGCTCTATCCCAGGACTCTGCTATCAAGACCTGAGCAGAAACCAAGAGTAGGATGCTTAACCGGCTGCGCCACCCAAGCGCCCCTCAGTTGTGCATTTTAGCTAGCTAATTCAGCTGGATGTGGGGAATGGATTTAGGTAGGTTAAGATTGTTGGTAAGGAGAGCCCTTGAAGAGGGTGTTACCGTAGTCCAGGTGAGAGATTATTAGGACCTGAACCAGGGCAGGGGCAGTGGAAAGATGAGGTGATTTAAGACATATTTAGAAGTAGCTTCAATGGAATTTATAATGATTCCAGTGATTGGGGCTGTGGTCAGGGGTGGAGCAGTACTGGATGGCACTGTCTGGAGGAGCAGCACACATGTGTGACTAGAATGGACATGGAAGCCTCTGGACTTGAGGCTTGGTTATTGGCTGGTCATTGACATTACCCAGCTTGCTGGTGGAACTTTGTGAATCGAACACCAGATTGTAGAATGAATGTCAGGCTGCTGTCAGTCGTTTTGAGGGGATGGGCAGATGACAACCAGGAGGGAAGGTTAGAAGGGGGTATATCCACATGGTATGTGGCCATCAAGGGAGTACACCTGGCATAGGAGAATTAGAAGGATGCTCAGTGCAGGAGCTTAATAATGTTTGTTGATTTAAATCCGTGAGTTTTGGTGACTATTGTTAACCTGCGCAGTTACGCTTTTGAACTTAGTTCGATTGTAGGAAAAAGGATAGGAATGTGGGGGGATGGGTCTGGGCTGCAGAGGTTAAGGATGCTCTCTCTTTGAATCTCTTTAGTTGACACAGCAATTTCACATGTATTTTCTAATTGGATCCTTGACAAGTCTGAAGAGTAGTTTCATTCATGTTTTGTAGATGGGGGCAGTGAGGCTTTGAAGTGAAGTGACTCGCGTAAGGTCTTACAGCTACACGGCTTGTTAATGACACAGGGAGAATTGAAACTAGTTCTCAACCTAAAGATTTTCAGGTTCCCTACTGTCAGTCCGTAAGTTCATCTGCTGCAGCTTCCATATTAAGAGTGAATTCTCTACTTCTTCTCAGGTTTGCCCACATTTAAGAGGTGAGGTAGTCAGCGGGGTGGGAGGGAGAGCACAAGGGACCAAAAGCAGTATTTTGGGGACTGGAGAACAATCAATTGGGGTAACATCTAATAGCAACTCCTGCTGAATATGCAGCACAGAAATTGCATAGAACATTCTCACTTAGGGGAAGTGACTGTATTTCTCCAGTAGGGTCTGGACTTAGGACAACATCTGTTGGATGTGGAGAGCTCTAGGCTTTATTTTTCAATGAATACTTTTTTAATAAAGACTTAGTACGCACTCTTCTGTGCCAGGCACTGTGTTAGGCACTGGGGATAGACAAGCGAATGAGACCAGTTCTTGCCATCGAGTAGCTCACGGGTTCTTTCCTTGTCCCTGCAGTGTAGTGGGGACTGCAGCTGCTGAGCGGGGGTTCTGGGCAGCAGTGCGCACCTGAGCCCCCAGCATGGCGGGCCTAAAGCGGCGGGCAAGCCAGCTGTGGCCGGAGGAGCGTGGTGAGCAGGAGCACGGGCTGTACAGCCTGCACCGCATGTTCGACATCGTGGGCGCCCACCTGACACACAGAGATGTGCGCGTGCTTTCTTTCCTCTTTGTCGATGTCATTGACGACCACGAGCGTGGCCTCATCCGAAATGGACGTGACTTCCTACTGGCGCTGGAGCGCCAGGGCCGCTGTGACGAGAGTAACTTCCGCCAGGTGCTGCAGCTGTTGCGCATCATCACCCGTCATGACCTGCTGCCCTACGTCACCCTCAAGAGGCGGCGGGCTGGTGAGGGTGCACTGGGGGCTGGGGACACAGGGGCCTGGGCAGAGTCGTGGGAGGCCGGGGGTGAGCAGCGGAGGAGTCCAGGTGGGAGGAGGCGCTGACCCTGGGGGTGCCTAGGGCAAGTTAGGAGGCCCAGTGGAGGGGGATTAGGAGGGACGGGAGGATCTTTTCCTGAATGACTCCCTCCCCTCCTATAGTGTGCCCTGATCTTGTAGACAAGTATCTGGAGGAGACGTCAATTCGCTATGTGACCCCCAGAGCCCTCAGCGATCCAGAACCGAGGCCTCCACAACCCCCCAAAACAGGTAAGAAAATATTAACTCCTCCTAATTTTTGTATTCAAGAAAGAAGAAACCAGGGGCACCTGGCTGGCTCAGTCAGTCGAGCATCTGACTCTTGATCTCAGGGTTGTGAGTTCGAGCCCCATGTTGGGTACAGAGCTTACTTTTAAGAAAGGGGGGTGTGCCTGGATGGCACGGTTGGTTGAGCATCCGACTCTTAGTTTCACCTCAGGTTGTGATCTTAGGGTCCTGGGATCAAGCCCTGTGTTGGGTTCCATGCTCAGCACAGAGTCTGCTTGGGATTTTCTCTCCCTCTGCCCCCCGCCCCCACGTGCTCCTGCATGTGCTTTCTCTCTCCCTCCCTCCTCTCTTTCTCTCTCTCTAATAAGTAAATAAATCTTTTAAAAAAGGCGGGGGTGGGGGTGTGTGGTGCCTGGGTGGCTCAGTCAGTTGAGCATCTGACTCTTGATTTCGGCTCAGGTCATGATCTTGGGATTGTGGGATTGAGCCCCGTGTTGGGCTCCTTGCTCTGCGGGGATTCTGCTGGAGATTTTCTCTCTTTTCCTCCCTCTTCCTCTGCCCCTCCTCCCTTCACACACACACTCTTTTTCTCAAATAAGTAGATAAATCTAAAAAAAAAAGAAACAACAAAAAAAACCACCGCATGTTTGACATCGTGGGCACCCACCTGACACACACAGATGTGCGCGTTCTTTCTTTCCTCCTTGTTGAGGAAAACCCGTTCACTGTCCCAGCTTTGCCAGCCTGAATGAAAGGATACTGTGTCTCTCTCACTGCCCCCCAACCCCCCCCAGTATCTAGTCCCCTATGAAAATCAGGTGAGGTGTTAATGCTTCACCTGGGTCCTGTAATTGTCCCCACCTTTTGTCCTCTTTTCAGGTCACTTTATTGATACAGTTTTTGGTGCTAACTCTAAAGGAGTCCTTTCTCATTCCAAGGGAAGTGTTTGCATTTCTGCTTTTACCCTATGATGTTTTTTCCCCTTTTACTCTCTGATCAGTGCCTCCCCACTATCCTGTGGTGTGCTGCCCCACTTCGGGCCCTCAGATGTGTAGCAAGCGGCCAGCTCGAGGGAGAGCCACACTTGGGAGCCAACGAAAACGCCGGAAGTCAGTAACACCAGACCCCAAGGAAAAGCAGACATGTGGTGAGGAAGTTGAAGGGTTCTAGAGGTGGAGTGGACCTGAGGGGGAGACAGAAAGAACTGCTGAGATACCGGGCAGTGCAGGGCTCGTGTTGAATGGTTGAATGATGTGGTGGGATTGAATGCGTTAGTCTCTGGGGGAGAGAATTCCTCTGTCTTTGTGGCAGAGTACTTTTCAGCTCTTTCTAGTTAATACTAATCAAAGGGATGCTGTTACAACATCCTTGTTGTAGGACGAACCAAGCATGATCGAGTACTAAAATGAACTTGTGTGCCTGTTAGTTAGGAAAAGATCTAGAAGTTAAGGTGCTGCTTGTGAGCAGTGGCGATAATCTGACCTGGCCTTGGCCCATTTAAGGGAAACTCTTGCGTTCAGGCAACGATTTCAGGGGTACATAGAAAAGAACTAGTCCTGGGGGAGAGGCAGAAAGGCTGGCAGGCGATGCGCCCAACTTCACTGCTCAGCTGTTCGTTTCCACCCCTCCGCCCCCCTTGCAACCACTCGTGCGTGTCTTCTCTTCCCCACAGACATCAGACTGCGGGTGCGGGCTGAGTACTGCCAGCATGAGACCGCTCTGCAAGGCAACGTCTTCTCTAACAAGCAGGACCCACTTGAGCGCCAGTTTGAGCGCTTTAACCAGGCCAACACCATCCTCAAGTCTCGGGACCTGGGCTCCATCATCTGTGACATCAAGTTCTCTGAGCTCACCTACCTCGACGCATTCTGGCGCGACTACATCAATGGCTCGCTGCTAGAGGCGCTTAAAGGCGTCTTTATCACAGACTCCCTCAAGCAGGCTGTGGGCCACGAAGCCATCAAGCTGCTGGTGAACGTGGATGAGGAGGACTACGAGCTGGGCCGGCAGAAACTCCTGAGGAACTTGATGCTGCAGGCACTGCCCTGACCTTCCCCTCTCACCTCTCGGGGGACTATTCCCACCGCCCGCCTCTGGAGCTCACATACTGTTCTGGGGTTGGTTCTCTGCCCTTCCGACCAATCACACCCCTGCCTTTTTTTTTTTTTTTTTTTTTTTAAAGGAAAAGACAAAAATGGAAGTGGTGTTCCCCACCCCTCCCTGCACCCACGTGCCTGGGCCTCCCCCTTGTTTCCCTTTTCCGCGTACCCTCCTAATGTGTCTCTACAGCCACCTTGCCACTGAGCCGTAAGACAAACGTAGAGGGAGAAGCAGAGGCTACAGAACGTAGTCTTTGTAAGGGATGGAAGCGAACACTGCTTTTGGGTGCGTCGAGGGGTTATCCGTGCTTCTGGCTTTACGAGGGCTCTTCAATTTTGTCTGAAAAACCAAAGGGCTGTGAGTAAGGGAGCTGTGTGGAAGGTGGGACTCTGAAGTGTATTTTGGAAATGAATCACCACCCTCTCCCAAATTATAGAATTTTTAAAAAAACAAAAGCTGTGGCCCTTTCCGCTCTCTCCTGGCCTCTGGTGCTGCTCCTCTCTGCCCCGTTCCCTCCGTTCCAGGGCTTCAGACCTCTGTCTGGTGCGGCTCCATCCTTTGTCCCCTTTGCCAAACCCTCTTCAAGTGAGGACTGGGTCAGCCAAGTTGCCCCTCCCGACAGGGTGGACGGAGAAGGGGGTGCTGATTAAAATACACTCCCCCTGAGGAGGGGAAGGGGGAGTGTGAGACTTCCCTTCCATGTTCAAGTGAAAATAAATCATGTACCCTGCAGCCCTTTCCCCTTGGCTTTCTTCTGGCTTGGGCAAAGGGCATCACAGGTGAAAGTGAAGTCATTCAGTATCACCTCCTGTCTTCTCTTTCCTTCCCCATTCTCTATCCCACTCCCACTCCCAAGCTTCGGAGCGCGGGGCTGGGACATGCACTGAGTGTTGCACTTTTATTTGGGTAGGGAGGCTTGTCGAATGATCCAGGAGGCCTAGAGCTGGAGCCCAGTCCAGCTGGTACACCACCACCTCCCCTTTCAGCTCCCAAAGGAGATGCCCAGACACAGACTTGATGATGATTATATTTTTTCCAATGCCAGTGCTGCTCAGCCCTCAGCATAACTTCAGTTTTCATGAAATAAACAGTGACTATATAAAACTCCACCTTTCTGAAGCTGAAATCTGAGCTCAGGTGAAAGTTTCTTCTTTCCCAAGAAGCTGAGCCTGTGTTCCATCGAGAAAGTCAAGGTTCTCCAAGTGAGGGGAGCCGCGCCTGGGCCCTGCCTTCAAGCCCCAGCCACGCCAGCTCACAGTGGGAGTCTCAACTCCCAGAAATCAAAGTCTTAAGACCGCGGGCGGCCCAGACTGCCGTAGAGGTCAGGCCTGCGGTGCTCGAACACGGGCAGGTGTTGGCGCAACTGCCGCACATAACGCAGGTCGATTCGGGCGAGGCAGAGGCCTGGGCCTTCAGGACAGCGGGCCACCACGGTTCCCCAGGGATCCACCACCATGCTGTGGCCATAGCTGGCTCTCTTCTCATGGTGGCGCCCACACTGTGCTGCAGCCACTACGTAGCACTGGGTTTCAATGGCCCGGGCCCGCAGCAACACCTGGGGACGGGGAAACGTGCGCTCACTTAAGGTAGCGTCTAGTGGGAAACTGATAGGTGATGAATGTTACAGGCCAGTCTACTCACTGTGACCATTCTGGTAATTGCCTGGGAATGATTTACTATGTTAATTATTCTTTAACATAATGAGAGGCAACAATCTAGGGAATGAATTTTCCCACTAGGTGGAGAGGGAAAGAAAATCCTTCAGCTAGTAGGGCCAAGGGAGGAGAATGAAGTTAAAAGAAGGCCTGTATGTTTGTGTGTGTGTTTTTAAAGATTGGTTTATTTGAGACAGAGAGAGAGCACAAGTGGGAGGGGCAGAGGGAGAAAGAATCCCAAGCAGTCTCCGTGCTGAGCACAGAGCCCAACGAAGGGCTCGATTCCACAACCCCCAGATGATGACCTGAGCCGAAACCAAGACTCGGATGTTCAACCGACTGAGCCACCCAGGCACCCTGAAGGCCTTTATGTTTCGAACAGGGGTCCTCTTACCTCCCAGTGGGCTGGGCCTGTAACAGATCCAAAAGCTGAAGGGTAGGTAAGTATTTCTGCTCCAGCCTGAGCCAATGCCAGAGAGAGTTCAGGAAACCGCATATCATAGCAGATAGCTAGACCAATCTGGAATGAAAAACAGCCTAACACCCCTGTCCTGTTTGTCATAGCATCTAGTCACACCCACCACCTACCCCACTCCTTAGGGCTTTCCATCCTCTGTTACTTCAAGTATATCTATTCTCCCTCTTGTTTCTCTTCCCCACCTCATCCTTTCACAACTCACACCTTGCCTACTGGTGTGCTGACCGGAGACTCAAGACTGGGCCCAGGAATGGTAGAGTTGCTCTCACACATAGGCCCCTGTCCTGGAATCTCCACATCACACAGATGGGTCTTCCTGTAAGTGGCCACTACTGACCCTGGAGGAAGAGAGAGAAGGAAGACTCAGTGCTGGTGCTCTAGAAGCCCAACTTAGTTCCTGTGGTCCCAGGGAGCTAGCTTATAAGCTAGGATCAGAAGCACAAACACCCCGAAAACTCCTGACCAAGGAAACGGAGTTGAAAACCAATTCTGGAAAATGTTAGTTTCGGTAGAAGAGCCTGGAAAGAGACGGCTAAAAAGTTATGAAGTCTCACCCTTGTTGTCCAGAAGCACATGACAATTGTAGATTTTCTGAGTCTGCTCCCAGTCTTGGCCTCGCTCATGGAAACCACCCAAGGACAGCCAGAGTCCACATTCCCTGGGGGAAGGAAGGCAGAGGGGAGGAGACAACACTGACAGCTCTTCTCAACGTTCTACCCTCCTATCTGCCAATTCGGGGACACTGCCCAACAAAGAAACTACCTTTCCCTCCCCCTTTCCCCGATACCTGGCAAGCTGGGTATATTCTCCCAAAAGGTTCCCACCCAGTGGTTCAGACAGGCGTAGTGTCTCTGCGGGGTCCCTTGCAATGAAGTCAAATGCCTCAGGCAGGAAAGCGAGGCAAGCACCCAGTCTGGCAGCCTCTCGAACAAGCTCGGCGCATGTTTTAAAGTTCTCCTGCTTGTCTGGTGTTGATGTTACCTGGCACACAGCCACCAGCGGCAGTTCCCAGGAAGAAGAAGAGATGGCCATGGCTCTGGGCCTGTGGATGGCACAGGCAGGACTCAGATTTCCCAGCATGGGGAAATGGAAGTTTAATGATAAGGGTCTCAAATGGGGAGGCAGAAGGGCTGCATGGCCCTTTGATTTCTCCTCCTGAGGGCACCCACTGATGAAATGTTCTGTGATGGTTGGCACCCCAGTGTTTCCCACCATCTATTCATTTAACAAAACATTTCTTGAGCATCTATTAAGTGCCAGGCACTGAGGTCAGAGCGAAACACGTTACCTGGGCTGTGCACAAAGTACTGAGAGTCGAGGTATCTGGAGTCCAGGACACAAAAGAAAGGACAGGAGCTGGTGAGGAGGCCTGACGATGAAGCCCAGCCTGAGGAAGGTGAGAAATTAGGACACCAACCGCTCCCTCAAGCAGTATATTTCTAGGATTCTCTGACTTCTCTCTTCATCCTGTTTGGCTGAATCAGGGCCCTCCCAGTAAAACACCCTAAGTCTTCAAAACACTCTTTAGTGTAAGTAATTATGGGCTACAGAAAGAGATCATAAAGTGGGAAGATGGAGGAAAGGGCTTTGCTCGGCACCTGAACACATCCACTTCCAGGGATCGCATACTAAACTTGAAGCCCTTTTCCCCAGCGGAACGTATCCGCGGTTCAGAAGTCATCTCCAAGAAACTTCCTTGCTTTTCCCAGCCTCTCTTCTTGACTGTGCACCTGCTCAGCTTTACTGCTCAAAGCACATTTCCCCCCTTACCCCAGAATCTCGGAGGGGAAGTTCACCTTCCCTCGTTCCCCACCCCCCCGTGGAGGGCAGAGGGCACTGGCACCCACGCAGATCCCAACCCCCGTCCCTACTCTCCGGTTAACCCGTCCTTTCCACCTCTCCCAGGGACAGTGTCTCTGTTGCACAAGTTAAAGCACCGCAGGTGGAATTCACCGCGGCGGGCGGGATAGGTAGTAGGTCCTACATGAAGATATAGCCAAAACCATCCGCAGGATCCGAACCGAAGAGAGAAGAACGGCCTGGAAGCAGAAGCCCCGGAGCGAGTGGGCGGTAACTCGCAGGCCGGATGTGACGCACGGCGGGGCGGAGCTGCGCACGCCGGAAGCCCAGCAGGCGGCGAAGATGGCGGAGAGCAGCGGTCGTGCCGTCAAGAGCAGCGGTAGCGGCGCGGGGAAAGGGGCGGTGTCGGCAGAGCAGGTGAGGAGCGGAGAACCCGAAGGAGGGCAACAGGGCCGAGTCCAGAATCGATGCGAGGAGAGGGGGGAGCCTGTGGCTGGTGCAGGCCTCACTCCGGTCTCACCTTTGCGAGGCCGCCCGGAGAGGGGAGGGTCCTTGGAGAAGCTGGCCGAGCCCCGAGGGAGAGAGCAGGAGAGTTGGTAGGTGAAAGCCACGCCTCCCTTGGGGTGTTGGGTGAGCCAGCAGGAGGCCAGAGCCCCGAAATGCAGCGTGTGGGAGGATGCACGGTTGTGAGGGGAGATAGGTCGTCGCTTTCCCCACTTCTCCGCACCCTCAAACAGGATAGGCTGGGCCGGGCAGCTCGTAACGAATCCCGGGGGATTAGTCAACGGGCTGGTTGTGTGGTCTGTTACGTGACCCTGAAACGACGTTGACAGTCGCCCTCACTCTGCAGAGCCACGTGACTCACATACTTGAAGAGTCTAGTGTTCCATACTATTTTGACTCGCAAGTCCTTATTAGATTGGATTTCTTTGGCGGCCAGAAACCCTTTCTAACCCGAGTTTGCATTTCCCCCAGTGTCTAGCATCGGGAAACGTTTGATTAATAACTCAGAAAGCCTTCTGTGGCGTGGGAGCCATAGTTTGCTAATGATGGGGCTAGTGTTTAATAGAGGTGGGAAGAAATCTACATAATAGAAAGGAAAACATAAACAACAGCTCTTTTAATTACAGGTTCACTTATCAGTTATTTGTTGAACAGTTACTACAGGCAAAGGTGTCTGCATAAAGATTTTTCAAAGAGCTCATAGTAAAATAAGACCTACAAAATGCTAACATGAGGCAGAGGATGAGAGTCCTAATAGGTATAAACTGCTGTGGGATTTTGCGGAGCGGGGTAAAGGGTAGTTTCTGTCCCCAGGTGGGGGCGGGGGGCGGTTGTGGTGGAAGGGAAGGGAGAAGGAACCTAATATTTTCTGAGGCTCTACCATGTGCTAAGGCCCTCTGCTTGGTACAGGAAAACGGATACATGAAATGACCTTGTTTTCAAGATCGCTCACAGACTCATTTGAGAAAAGACAAACCAAACAGTAAAGATGTACAATATTCCACATAGGCCCCTCTTTATGGTAGCTAGAAGAGGGACCCTCTAACTAAGCAGGAGGTTATGGGATTTGAGGAGTGGGTGGGAAAGGGGAGCTGTGGTATAGTGGGGGTGGCTAAGAGCGTAAGAAGTGCCCTGGCGTTTGGCAGATCTGTGCTTGAATCACATTTCTACTATTTATTATGTGTAGATGACCTCCTGCAAGTTACTTCTCTCACCTTGCCCTCCTGTAAAAATATAATGGTGCATACCTCATCACTCTTTTGATTATTAGAGAAGAAATGCATGCAAAGTGTTTTTGCACAGTGACTGGAATATAGTATGTTTGTTGTTTTTTCTGAAAGTCATAATCCTTCAATTCAGTTCCAAAGGATGAGAGAAATTAGTCAAGCAAGAAGGAAATGGAGAATTTCCTAGGTAGAGGGACTCATATGCTTAAAAGCACTGAGGCATGAACCTGCCTGGCATGTAGACTTAAAGTATGGGATGGAATGCAAGCCTTCAATGTGAAGAAGAAGGGATAGGAATCTAGGATGTTTCTCAGATTTCTGTCTTTGATGGATGCTGGTGTCATAGGGAATGTAGGAAGATAGGAAATGTCGGGGGCGGGGAGCTGGGGAATAAGTTTATTTGGGGGTTTTCAGTTTGGGTTTCTTGTAGGATGTTCAAGTAGAGACATTCTTTTTTTTTTTTTAAGATTTTATTTGCGAGAGAGACAATGAGAGACAGAGAGCATGAGAGGGAGGAGGGTCAGAGGGAGAAGCAGACTCCCTGCTGAGCAGGGAGCCCGATGTGGGACTCGATCCCGGGACTCCAGGATCATGACCTGAGCCGAAGGCAGTCGCTTAACCAACTGAGCCACCCAGGCGCCCCAAGTAGAGACATTTTTAATAGTCGGTTTGACTTATAAATCTTGAGTTACAGAAATCTGAGTCAGAGATACAGATTAGAGAATTATAAGCTTATGGATGGTAGACAAAGTCATGGTTATGGGCACAATCATCTAGGGTTTGTACAGAAAGTGAAAAAAGAAGCAGAACAAGGGTGGAACCAATATCTAAGGGGTTATGGAGAAAGAGAAGAAGCCCTCAAAAGAAACTGAGCAGTTGTGATAATTGAGTTCTGAGGCTGTTCTTGCTTAACAATATGTGGCCTTTGTGTTCCAGAGAGAACACTGGGTAAAAAATATTAGATTTATTGGGGTGCCTGGCTGGCTCAGTAGGTAGAACATGTGGTTCTTGATCTTAGAGTGGTGAGTTCAAGACCTGTGTTGGGCCTAGAGATTACTTTAAAAAATTAAAAAATATATATATATGATTTATCACTCCTGCAAATGTGAGCTACATATGTCCCTTATATACAAGATGGAAGGACGTAACACATTGTACTAGGTACTCGTTTTTTCCTCTGTTATTTAATTACTGCTATTTGGAGCAGGTTATATTGTTCTCCCTTTATAGGTAAGGATATTTGCGTTTCAGAGACTTTAGTTAACTTACCCAAAGTCAGTAACTGGAAGAGCAGGGCTTTCAATTGAGTGGGTGATTTGAGAATCAGACATATTTTTCCATGTATACATGATCATATTAAAGATATTTGAACTGAGGGGCGCCTGGGTGGCTCAGTTGGTTAAGCGACTGCCTTCGGCTCAGGTCATGATCCTGGAGTCCTGGGATCGAGTCCCGATTCGGGCTCCCTGCTCGGCAGGGAGTCTGCTTCTCCCTCTGACTCTCCCCACTCTCATGTGCTCTCTCTCTCTCATTCTCTCTGTCTCAAATAAATAAATAAATAATCTTAAAAAAAAAAAAAAGATATTTGAACTGAGCCTGAAGGAATGGATAGATTGGAACAGTGGTAATGGAAATAGAATATAGGGAATAGGATAAGAAGAGGAGAGCTAGACTAGGAAAGCACAGGCTGACATGAAGTGCAGTGACTGGTTAGTTTAGCTAAATCATGAGGTATAAGAAAGATGTGGTGCTTAAAGCAAGCTGAGTCTTTGCATGGCAAAGAATTTGGAACTTTTTTTTTTTTAATTTTATTATGTTACTCACCATACATGACATCATTAGTTTTTGATGCAGTGTTCCATGATTCATTGTTTGCATATAGCACCCAGTGCTCCATTCAATACGTGCCCTCTTTAATACCCATCACCGGGCTAACCCATCCCCCCACCCCCCTCCCCTCTAAAACCCTCAGTTTGTTTCTCAGAGTCCATAGTCTCTCATGGTTCTTCTCCCCCTCCGATTCCCCCCCCCTTCATTTTTCCCTTCCTACTATCTCTCTTTTTTTTTTCTTAACATATAATGTATTATTTGTTTCAGAGGTACAGGTCTGTGATTCATCAGTCTTACACAATTCACAGTGCTCACCATAGCACATACCCTCTCCAATGTCTATGAATTTGGAACTTTTTAATGTAAGCAGTGAGGGAGTCACAGAAGGATGTATGGTATGCTGTTGTTATTATTCTTTTACATAAAACAAGGCATGTTCATTGTGGAAATGTAGAAAACACAGGAAAAAGTACAAAATAAAAAATAAATTGCCCATGATCCTAGTATCCAAAGATAACTATTATTACCATTTTGGAATATATCCTTTGATAATACTCCAAAGGAGGTTTCTCCCCCTCCTTTATGTTTTTGTATGTTGTGTAGATGGAAAGGGAGGACATGTCTTCTTTACGTATTTATATACTTTATTAGTATTATACAATGTATACTTTCATAATTTGTGTTTTGTTTTTTAAAGGTTTTATTTATTGGAGAAAGAGGTGAGCGAGAGAGTGAGAGAGCGTGAGCAGGGGGGGAAGGGGAGAGGGAGAAGCAGGTTCCTTGCTGAGCAGGGAGCCTAATGCAGGGCTCGATCCCAGGACCCTGGGATCGTGACCTGAGCCAAGGGCAGACAGTTAACCGACAGCCATCCATGTGCCCCTGTAGTCTGTGTTTTAAGTCTAATATATCATGAACATTTTTCTATGTCATCCAAGTGTTAGGAAAATTAAATTACCAGCAGTGTACAGGATGAATTTGGGGAGCCCAAAAATAGGGAGATAATTTAGAAGACTACAGGAGTAGTTCGGACTCCGTGGGTAATGAAGGCTCGGACTAGGGTGATGTCAGAGAGCTTAAGAAAAATTGCTGAAGTAGGTGCAGTGAATTTGGCAGTTGTTGGGATAAGGGTGTGTTCAAAGATGAAACCAGGGTTTCTTACCTGGAGGGCTAGAGTGGTGTCATTAGCAGAAATAGGGGAGACGGGGTGCCTGGGTGGCTAAGTCGGTTAAGCGTCTGCCTTCGGCTCAGGCTGTGATCCCCAGGGTCCTAGGATCAAGTCCCGCATTGCGCTCTCTGCTCCACAGGGAGCCTGCTTCTCCCTCTGCCCCGGCTCTCTCTCTGTCTCTGTCTCTCTTAAATGAATAAATCAAATCTTTCCAAAAAAAAAAAAAGAAAGAAAGAAATGGAGACAAGAAAAGGAACAGTTTCAAACGGGGTAAAAGATGATCAATTCCGCTTCAGATGATCTGAGTTTAAGGTATCCGTAGGACATTTAAGTGGAAATGTTCTGTACTAATAGCTCTTTATTGACAACCTGTTATATACTGGATATTGTCCTAAGTCCTTGATGTAACTAATTGATCTTCACAATATCCTAGGCGACAGTTATTATCTTTATGTTATTGGTGAAGAAAAGATTCAAAAAAGAGATAACTTGCTCATGGTTAGACTGTGGAGTCATTTCTGACCGACTTCAGAGCTCCTTCCTCTAACTTGGAAGTATGGGTCTAGAATTTCTGAGAAGGCCTGGGTTTGCAGGCAGTAGAATAAAGGCAATTTTTGAAGCCATAGAAGTAGCTAAGATACAAATTGAAATAGTCTAGGTAATAAAGGGAGAAGTACTATGAAAAGAATCTTAGATCCTGTCTCCACTGTGGGGGTGAGAGGAAGAACTTCAGGAAGAGGAAAGAAGTGTTAAGAGAGGTAGGAGAACCAATGAACCAAAGGGTCCTGGAAGCTAAAAGAGAGAAGAGAACCTTCCTTGTATTGGGCACTGGACATATTCCCTCAGTTTAGTTCTTATTGTTACCCTGAGGCTGTGGTTCTCAGACTGCTGTGATTTCACCCCAGGAGAAATTTGGCAATGCCTGGAGACATTTTTGGTTGTCACAAGTAGGAGCTGCTACTGGCTTTTAGTGGGTAGAAGCAGAGAGGTTGCTAAATCTCCTACCATGCACAGGACAGCCCCCTATAAAAAAGTATTTTCCTGCCCAGAATATCAGTGCTGATGTTTAGAAACCCTTCCGTATGGTATATGAATTCCATTTTATAAATGAGGAGACCAAGAGAAAAGTTAAGTAACTCGGTCATTATAGCAAGTAAAGAGCAATACTAGGACGTGAACCCATGTCAGACTCAGAAGTTTGGGCTCTTTCCACCCTACCATGTTGCTACTTAAAGGAAGAGAGTTTGAAGAAGCAGAGTGAAAATTGAGAAAAAATTGTTGAATTCGGTAGGAGGCCATTCATGATTTTTGAGAGGGTAGTTTAATAAGTAATAATAATTTAATAACTAGTATAGATAGAAGGCAATTTAAAGTGGGTTGGGAGTGAATGGGAGGTGGGGAAGTAGAAGCAGTGAGTACAGACTAGTCCTAAAATAGAAGATGAAGAGAAGGGCTGAGAACTGTTATTTGTTGGAGTAGTAAGGTCAATGACGTTTTTTTTTGTCTTTCTTTTTTTAAAAAAGATTTTATTTATTTATTAGAGAGCGTTAACACACACAAGCAGGGAGGAGGGGCAGAGGGAGAGGGAGCAGGGAGCCTGATGACGTGGGGCTTGATCCCAGGACCCCGAGATCATGACCTGAGCCGAAGGGAGACTCTTAACTGACTGAGCCATTCAGGCGCCCCTGGTCAAAGACATTTTCTTGATAGTTGCGTATGTTTGTCAGGAAAGGGGGCACTAAACTGAAAAGAAGATACTTAGTGAGTGACACCCCAGAAAATGCTTTTCCAGATGCATCTAGTCATAATTCTTGACCTATTGTTCTATTTTTCACTGAACCCAGTAAGAGTAAACATCATGTCGGTAAGAAGACCAAAGGGCATTTCGGAGGTAAAGGTAATGATTATAGATTTTTCCTGAAGTTATCAACACTATGTGGTATTGATTAAATAAACAACAACAAAAAAAAAAAAAAGGAAGGAAGGAAATGGGAAAATAAATCATCGGAAATAGTTTGACTTTTTTTTTTTTTGAAGATTTTATTTATTTATTTGAGAGAGCATGAGCAGGGGGAGCAGCAAAGGGAGAGGGAAAAGCAGACTCCACACTGAGCACAGAGCCTGATGGGTCCTGAGGATCATGACCTGAGCCGAGGTCAGCCACTTAACCAACTGAGTCATCGGGCGCCCCTGACTTTTTTTTTTAAGACTTTCTTTTTTAAGTAATCTCTACACCCAACGTGGGACTGGAACTCACAACCCTGAGATCAAGAGTTGCATGTTTTTCTGACTGAGCCAGCCAGGGGCCGCCCCCTAGTTTGACCTGAATGAGAGGTGATACATGACAAGCCAGTAATAATACATCAGTAGAAACTGGATTCTTAGAGTTCAACAAACCTGGGTAGAAGTACTGGTTCACTGTGTTATTTTCACACACACACACGCACACCCACCAGCCTTGCTCTACTGATCTATAAAGTGAAGTACATGTCTTAAAATGTGTTTTTATTTTAGAATTAAATGAGATAAAGAGTAGCAGAGTGCTTGGCATATAGTAGTGTTCTTTTACTTATAAACTGTGGGAGGAAGGTGTTTTACTGTAGGACTGTGGAAAAAATAGGTATTTAAAAAGAGATTGCATTTGCATATTTAAAATTTCAAAGAAGGTAACAATAAAGATTAGAAGGCAGGCTGCATGGTTGAAAATTAGGAACGCAATAAAATTGGAATAATTTTCTATCAAAATTTAAGGAGGGTGCCTGGGTGGCTCAATTGGTTAAGCATCTGCCTTCAGCTCAGGTCATGATCCTGGGGTCCTGGGATCGAGTCCCGCATCAGGCTCCCTGCTCAGCTGGGAGTCTGCTTCTCTCTCTCTCCGTTTACCGCTCCCCCTCCACTTTTGCTGTCTCTCGCTCTCTCTCAAATAAATAAAATCTTTAAAAAAAAATTTAAGGAATTGATATGCTTTATTTTATTTTTAATTTTTTTTAAAGATTTTATTTATTTATTTAACAGAGAGAGAGAGTGAGAGGGCACAAGTGGGGTTAGAGGGAGAAGCAGGCTCCCTGCAGAGCAGGGAGGCCGATGGAGGGCTCGATGCGGGACTTGAGCTCAGGCCCCTGGGATCGTGACCTCAGCCGAAGGCAGACGCTTAACCGACTGAGCCCCCCAGGTGCCCCGATATGCTTTATTATTTTTTTTTTTTTTTGAGAGAGAGAGAGAGAGTGCCGCATACACTTGAGTGAGGGGAAGGGGCAAGGGATAGGGAGAGAGAATCCTAAGCAGGTTCCACACTCAGCTCAGAGCCTGACGTGGGGCTCCATCTTATGACCCTGAGATCATGACCTGAGCCAAAATCAAGAGTCAGACACTTAACTGACTGAACCACCCAGACATGATGCGCATTTATATGTGAGCACATAGAAGGGGTTAACATATGGAATGTGTTAACTGATTTTATTTTGGTAATCATTTCACAATATGTACATATATCAAGTCATAATGTTGTATACATTAAACTTACACAATGTCACATGTCATTATATCTCAGTAAAGCTGGGGCGGGGGGAGGGAAGAAAACCATGTCCTGTGTAAAATTGTTTGTATGTGCCAATTATGAGAATGTAAAGAGCTCTGTATAGTTACCAGGATTGCAGTTACTTTTGAATAGAATAAACAGCTGGTATTTTAATTTAATTGGACTCTTTTTCAGGAGGGATGTTTACATGTAAGATGATGATTTTAGTAGGGCTGAGAGAATCAACACTGACCTGGCCGTCCTTGCTTATACCAGACAATTTTAGGAGAACAGGGAACGAGGGAAAGAGAAGGAAATTTAATTCTAGCCATAAGCGAGAAGACCATTAGAAAAGTTGTCTTTTAACAGGAAGAATGTGGGAATAGATCACAGCCTTTCTGTCTTCATTATGTGGCAGACCCCAGAGATGGCAGGTTAATATCAGTTTATTTTACATCTAATTTCCAGTTAGGTTACAGTTAGCTGCTAAGAGATGTAATTTTCTTTAAGTACACCAGTGGCTGAAATTTTCCATAATAACTGTGGGTAACTCATACATTTAAATAGATTTATTCTAGTTTGACATTTGATTACAAGTTCATAAACTGGACCAGGAAGAAATAGGGGTTGTTTATTAACAAGAATGTTTGAAGAAAAATTGGAATTAAAAAAAAAAAATCTCTTTTTTGCCTTTAGTTGTATTAAATTGGTGGTTGAAAAGTAGATTCTTACTAATTACTAAGGAAAATAAGTTCAGGCCTCAGAAATTTTAGACTCTTAAGCTGATTTCATTGGTGTATTTAACAACATACATCTAGAAGAGTGGGTCATTTGGGTGCTAGGAGAGCATCTAGAATCTGGTTTAGTTATTGAATTTTCTTAGGTGAAATTATTTTTGTTTTTTTTTTTTTAAGATTTTTTATTTATTTGAGAGAGACACAGCGAGAGAGGGAACACAAGCAGGGGGAGTGGGAGAGGGAGAAGCAGGCTTCCCCCCGAGCAGGGAGCCCGATGCGGGGCTCGATCCCAGGACCCTGGGATCATGACCTGAGCCGAAGGCAGACGCCCAACGACTGAGCCATCCATGCGCCCCTTAGGTGAAATTATTTTGATCTGTAACACTGACAGTGGAGAAAAAGCTAACTATAAATGGAATAGTTTGGTATATGCAGTGCAGGCGAAGGAAGAACAGCTTATAGACGAGTTAGATTTTCAAGGCATCTGTTGGAACGAGTGGACGGAGTGGACGGAGATGGATGGGTGGGGGCCTGGAGAAGGCAGCACGCTGCTCAAGTGGCAGGGTCCTAGCCAGACCTGTTCCTTGGCTTTTTGGGCAGTAGAGGGATGTAGGGGTGGCACAGGTCGGCCATTAGGATCTTACTAGCTGGGGGCACCTGGGTGGCTCAGTCGTTATGCGTCTGCCTTCGGCTCAGGTCATAATCCCAGGGTCTTGGGATCGAGTTCCGTATCGGGCTCCCTGCTCCGCGGGAAGCCTGCTTCTCCCTCTCCCACTCCCCCTGCTTGTGTTCCTGCTCTTGCTGTCTTTTTCTCTCTGTCAAATAAATAAATAAAATCTTAAAAAAAAAAGAAAGGATCTTACTAGCTGTCGATGAGCCTTGCAGAGAGAGCTAGAGATAAAAGATCCTAGTAAGGTTGAGGTGGTTGTTCATTAGTGGCAGTGAGATGGACATGATGTGAATGGGAGTGAGAGCTTCAGCAGTAGTTTGAGTGGGTGGGCTCACTGCTCTCCGCTGAACAGGAGGGGCCGGAGGGGAGGCCGTGTGGGTTTGGAGAGAAGGCCAAGATAGTAGTTAATGTACTCTCCTGCTTACAGAGTCCTTTCATACTAACTGGTTCACAGGATACAACAGCTCAGTAGAGTAGGTTCCCTGTGTGTTTCACACGTGAGGGAACTAAGGCTCAAAGAGAGTAACCCTGTGGTTCTCAGTTCTGGCTGCACTAATAGAATTATGTGGGAGAGCTTTTAAAAATGCTGAGGCCTGGGGCATCTGGGTGGCTCAGGGTTAAGTGTCCCACTTGTCTCACTCTTGATTCCGGCTCAGGTCATGATCTCAGGGTCATGAGATCGAGCCCCAGGCTCTGGGCTCAGTGCGAGTCTGCTTGGGATTCTCTCTCTCCCTCTGCTTCTCCCCCACGTGCATGCACGTTCTCTCTCTCTCTCTCTCTAAAAATAAACAAAAAGAAAGAAATAAATACTGCTGCCTGGGCCTCACCCAGTGATTGTGTAATTGTTCTGAGATGCCACTGTTCATGCTACCCTGGGGATTCTGATGTGCAGCCAGGGTTGAGAACCATACGGTTAAATGTCCGAGGCCATAGAGCCAGTATGTGGCGGAGACAAAACCTGAAAACCCGGTCTTTTGTCCCCGGGCCCCAGGTTTTCCTTTTTTTTTTTTTTCTCCTACCCCACCCACCCCCACAATTTTCTGTCCTCATTACCTTTTCTACCTTTCATCTGATGTTTCTCTCCACACACAGTCCTCAGCCCTGTACTGAAAGTCACGGGGGTGGTGACAGTAGTACCCAGTCTGGTTTTCACGAAGTTTTAATTCCCTGCTCTGTTTCTGGGGAACAAGGAGCTGGTAGTAATCATTCCTCTGGGCCTTTACATATATTACTTCTTACGCATCTCTTGCACCCCACCCTCCCCCAGTTTCTCATCCTTCAGGCTTCAGTGAAGGCAGTGTGTCTCCGCAAGCCTATGTTAGGGTTTCTAGGCTACAGAAACAGACTCTGGCCAACTTTTTTTTTGCTTCTTTTTAAGTAGTGTTTTGGAAGGAGAGTGGGTCGTTCAGAGAATTGAACACAATGAAAAGAAAGATTCAAGAACTGGGTCACACCAAGTTCAAAAACTAGGGCAGCTTTGGGGATTTCAGGAAGAGGGACCGAGGATCATCTGTGCAGGACAGCTAGTTGTCTTGGCTCCCACTGTCTTCTGGACCTCTTTGTCTTTCCCCCAAAATCAGTTCCTGTACAGAGACTCTGGTATAGAACAGGTCGCTGCCCCCGTGGTCAGGGAGCATGGGTCCTGTGAAAGTAGCCCCACAAGCAGCCTACTGAGCTCAGGAAGGGCAGTTTCCCTGTGGGAGGAATGCTGGGCAGACCCAAACGAGAGTTACCCACTACAAAGCCTTTGCGGACAGCTCTCTCCCTGCAAGTCTGAGCCTCCACACCCCCTCCCGGCCCCCCCCCCCCCCCCCGGCCGCGCCGCCCCCCCCCCCCCCCCCCCCCCGCATACTACACGTGCCTGTCCCTCCCCACGCCGAAGCCGCAGGAGGGCCCGGCACAGTTCTCACACGCCGTAGGCTCTCCGTAAGTGTTGCGCGAGTGGAAGTCCTGACAGACTAAAGGTAGAAATCACAGACTTGGGTTCCGCTCCTTTTCCAAGGTAGGTGTCCAGAGCTTGCCCTCCTGTGTTGTTTCTGGAGCCTCTGCCATGTCCACTGTCTCCTCTCTCACTTAAGTCTTTCTCGTCTTCTAAGGTGATTGCTGGCTTCAACCGCCTTCGGCAGGAACAGCGGGGTCTGGCGTCCAAAGCAGCTGAGCTGGAGATGGAGCTGAACGAGCACAGGTGAGGAGGTTGGGGAGCAGCAAACGGAAGGGGAGTTGGCCGGGCCATTTTGGGAGGGCCGGGTACAGTTGGTGGGGCCGAACTCTCAGCTGCGCCTTGTCCTCCTGCCGCAGCCTCGTGATTGACACGCTGAAGGAGGTGGATGAGGCCCGCAAGTGCTACCGCATGGTTGGAGGTGTGCTGGTGGAGCGGACGGTCAAAGAGGTGCTGCCTGCCCTGGAGAACAACAAGGAGCAGGTGAGCAGGGATCCCCGAGAAGCTCTGGGCAGCTGAGGCGTGGGAGGGGGGCCAGGGTGTAGGCCGGTGGGTAGGAACCCATGTTGAAGACAGCATAAAAAGCCTGTTAGGCTGTGCTTTTTATGCTGTTAAGTCTAGACTCAGACAGGAGTAGTTGTGGGCTGCCAGCCTTTTCCCCTGCGCTCTGTGACCTGGCCGATCTGGGGGAGAGAGGGCAGGGAGAGCCGTGTTTCTCACAGTGTAGTCCATGGATACCTGCATCCACGTCACCTGGAGGACTGATTTAAAATGCCGCTTCCCGGACCCATTGATTCAGAACAGTTGGAGGTGGAGCCTGTGGAGTGGCTTTTTTTTTTTAAGTAATCTCTGCGTCCGGCGTGGGGCTTGAACCCACAACCCTGAGATTAAGAGTCGCATGCTCTACCGACTGAGCCAGCCAGGCGCCCCGTGGAGTAGCATGTTAAAAACAAACAGCCCGAGTGGTTCTTACGTACATTAAAGTTTATAAATCATTGTGTTTGAGAAAGGCATACTTTTAGTGGCTGGGCTCTCCTGTCAATACTTGGTGAGGCTAGAGGTATCATCCCTCCATCACATCCCCAGCCATAGTCCGTACCAGGCAGGGGAAGGGAGTCCTGAAAGCCTCATGTAATCCCTGTCACTTGCCCTCTAGATACAGAAGATCATTGAGACACTCACACAGCAGCTTCAGGCAAAGGGAAGAGAATTAAATGAATTCCGGGAAAAGCACAACATTCGTCTCATGGGGGAAGATGAGAAACCAGCAGCCAAGGAGAACTCAGAAGGGGCTGGGGCTAAGTCCAGCTCAGCCGGAGTGTTGGTCTCCTAGGGACCAAGGCCTTTGCATTTTTTTCTACCCTGACTCCCACTTCTTCTAATTTCTCTTTATTGTTATTATTATTATTTTCTCTGCTATTGTAATATTTTTTTGTTAATTAAATGTTTTGGTCAGAATGCTTAGCTCTAGCCTGAAGCTTTGTCCCAATATTAGGGGTGGGATCTGCAAGAGGCATGGAAAGCCTATGACTTGTGGGGTTTGGTTCCAGCAGGCTAATGGCTCACGATATCAGAGGAGGTCCCATATTTTATCCTTTCCCTTGCAAATAAAGATGTGGCTACTTGTTGACTACCCTCCCCCCGAAAAGATTCACAGACAAAGTTGACTCTCAGATTGAAATTTAATAAGCGTTTGAAATGAGGCAGATAGCTCTGGTGGTAATGGTTTATGAGTTTGCGACAAACCAGAGGCTATGTCTTGGCACTACTCTTTAGATAAATAGGTCCAGGATGCAAACCTGTGGACTGGGTGTCCTGCCATCCTCGCCAAAACCCCCAACCAGGTAAAGCTGATCATTCCAAAGGCAGGTCCGATGGCCCACGCGTTTCAGCCCATGGTCTGCACCAGGGAAGTGGAACCACGTGGAAGGGGACTTGCCTGTTGGGTCAGAAAGTGCTCAGTGAGGCAGCAGAATCTGGGCACTGTGGGGCTTCTGCTCCTCACGAGACCAAAGGTTTGCCCGCCTTTTTTCTCCTCATTTGATTTGTGGCCCTCTTCACAGTTGAATATTCTGTGTATTCCTTTAACTTGTCAATTTTTGCTCCTCCCTACCCATCACTCCGTCCTCTCTCTGCGCCTGCAGGTTCTTCCGTGTCCCCACCTTCTCCCCACCTTCTCCCCTCCTCAACCAAGCCAGCCCTCACGGGTATCATAGATGTAGAGGTCATTGCAGATGGTGTCTCTGGCTCTGGTCAGAGTTTCTCCACCAAACAGCACAGCGAAGGGCCCCACCACAGAACATGAGTGATGCCGAAGTCCCCGAGGCCCCTGCTGGGACCCCTGCCCAGTGCTCACAAGCCTGGCAAGCTGTTCCATCAAATGGAGGGCAGCAGGTGGTTCCTCCTTCCAGAAGAAAGAGGGGGTTGGCTGGGGGGATTTGAGCCTCACCATTTTAGCTCCCTTCCACCCTCAGCAAGATGTGAGTAGATAATACCTTAATCTTCCCCGGACTCCAATGCCCAGCTACTTCTGGTTCAGGCGAGTTGCAACCCCCAAAGAGCAGCAGCTGGTGAGCTGGGTGGGGCCCGGGAGTCCGGAGCAGGGCGGCACAGTGACCCGAGCGGGAGGTTGTGTGGCAGCCCTCCTCCTTATAGCTGTGGGGATGCAGAAGTTCGGCCCCGAAAACAGAAGGGCTGTACTGCCTGGGCCCCAGCGCCTTTCTTTCGCGGCAAGCCCAGAAAGAAGGCCGGACGGTGCAGTGGGCGGAGGAGAGGAGGGTGATACCGGCAGAGAGCGCGCTCCGCTCTCTTGTCAGGGTGGATGCGGGGGAAGGGGGTCAGGATGTGGACAGGGTGCCCGCGGTTCTGCCGAGCTGTCGCTCTTCTAGAGCATGGATGAAGGGAGGGTGAGACGTTTGGGGCAGGGGGTGCCATACCAGTAGGTGCGGGCGCCGGGGTCCAGCCTCAGCGTGTAGATGCTTCCGTAGCGACGCTGAGTGCGGGTCCCGCCCTCCCGGCCTGCTACCCGCAGCTCTCGGTCGGAGATGCGGGTGCAGGTGTGGCCGCTGAGGCCGGCAGGGGGGCGGCTGCCGGGGGCCGCGCTCCACGCCTCCCACACTCCGCGCTCCGTGTCCAGCGCGGCCACCGTGGCCAGGCGGCGCGCCCCGTCCCAGCCGCCCACCACGCAGAGCCAGCGTCCGCCCACGGGCACCGCGTCGTGGTGGCTGCGCCGCGGGCCGCCCCGAGCGCCCATCTGCACCGCCTGGCCCGCGGCCGGGTCGAAGACCACTGTGTCGCCGCTCGGCTCTGTCGCCCCTCCGGCCGGGAGGCCCCCCACCAGGTAGAAGCGGCCCCGCAGCTCAGTGCAGGAGTGGAAGGCCCGCGCCAGGAGCGC
This sequence comes from Neomonachus schauinslandi, assembly GCF_002201575.2. Lineage (NCBI taxonomy): Eukaryota > Metazoa > Chordata > Mammalia > Carnivora > Phocidae > Neomonachus > Neomonachus schauinslandi. The sequence continues at coordinate 5,322,716 of NC_058408.1, read as the reverse complement.
GTCCCGAGCCACTGGCCGCCAGGTCCAGCCCGCGCCCCCCGGGGGCCCCGCCAGCGCCATGGCACCCCCCACCCCCCCCTACCCCGGGAACCACCCGGGTCCCTGCCTCCCGCTGCCGTCGCCCAGCAACCGCCGCTGCACCGGAAGCGCGACCGCTGCAAAGTGAAGGTCGCAAAGCACCAGTTACCGTGGAGACAGGAGACCTGCGTAGCTGCGGAACGGACGGTGCTGTCACCGTGGCGACGGCAGCTGGGCGAGGTCCAGAACAATCCTGGAAGCCGGAGGGCAGCCAGGGCCCCGGAAGGACCCCTGTTATCAAAGCTGCGAGCTGGTTTGAGGTACAGGCGTGGCTCTGCAGGGGCAGGGGGAACACCCGTTTCCAAATCCACCTGCCCTCCCCAGGGATGAGTCAGAGGGGGAGGCCGGGAACGGGGCCCAAGCACTGGCCTGGGAGTCAGGAGACCTGGGTTCTGGTCCCAGCCGTGCCCCTGACTCTCAGGGTGAGTCTCTGTAGGCCTCCTCAGCTTTCTCATTTATAAACTGTGCTGTGTCTTTCAGAAGACGTTCCCTGCTAGAGCCTTGAAGGTCCTGGTGGATCGGCTGGGAGCGTCCTTTCTGCTCTGGCCACTAGAGGGTGTTAGAGTCTGCCTCTCAGGGCACGTCGTCAGAGAGAGGGGAGGGGGGGAGAGAGAGAGAGAGAGAGAGAGAGAGAGAGAGAGAGAGAGAGAGAGAGAGAG
>NC_058408.1:5313660-5321969 GCF_002201575.2 Neomonachus schauinslandi | reverse complement strand
GAGAGAGAGAGAGAGAGAGAGAGAGAGAGAGAGAGAGAGAGAGAGAGTGTGTGTGTGTGTGTGTGTGTGTGCGCGCGCGCGCGCGCCCGCGCGGTTGGGTTGGGGGGCGGCGAGGGAAAAATGCTTAAGCCTTGGAGAACTTTTCACTACTGAGTCCTGGGAAAGATAATTCCTTATTTCAGCTTGCCTCTTAGGCTGATACAACGCAAGGAAACTGAGGGACGGTGGCATCTGGAACTGGAGATGAAGGGCAGGGAGTTTCTCCTGATAAGATCCAGGGCAGAAGCTGCCCAGCCTTAGAAGCTGGATGGGGGTGTAGTGGGGGAGGAGGGAGAAAAACAGATTCCCGCTCCTCCCTGGTATCTCCCTTTTATTCAAGCCAAGTCCCCGAGCCTCTTCCCAACTCTGTCCCTCCAGGACCCAGTGAAGAATGAAGAGGCCCAGATCCAAGCTGACTAATTTTGGCTACAGGAGGAAATGCAGACAGATTTCTACTCTGCAGAAATAGAGTGTGGGACAGAAACAGGCCGTGTGTCCCCAGTGCCGGGCTGCAAATGGGAGTGATGGCTGCTACTTTTGCCTTTGGTTTCTACCCATCAGCTCATTCCCCTTCATGCCCCAGGAATGGAGGCATAGAGAATGACCAGGGCTGCAGTGGGGACGGACGTGTAATATGGGGGTCTGATGGTGTAGGCCCCCTGACCTGAACTTTTGGTCCTCAGAGAAAACAGCATGGAGAGAGTACGGGCAGGAAGGCACCGAGAGACCAGAGGGTCACAAGACCTGTTTCCCACTTGTTCCTGAAGCCGAGATCCAGTAAGAGCTTTGAAAGTCTCTGCCCACTCATTTCCAGATTTCTCAGGGTCTACGGGGTCTAACAGAGAGGATCCTCAGTTTTCCCAGATCATGGAAACAAAATCTCTAAAAAATCACCAACTTTTTTTTTAAGATTTATTTATTTATTTGAGAGAGAGCACGAGTGGGAGGAGGGGCAGAGGGGGAGGGAGAGAGAGAATCTGAAGCTGACTCCTCACTGAGTGCAGAGCCTGACACAGGCCTCCATCTCATGACCTTCTGATCATGACCTGAGCCCAAGCCAAGAGTCAGACGCTTAACCAACTGAGCCACCCAGGTGCTCCCCATATCACCAACTTCTAATGTCCCTGACTGAAATCCAAAAGCCAGCCTTCTCCCCAAGACTTCTCTGACTGGCCAGGCTCCTAACAGCTGGACTCAAGATCTATCATACTCCCAGGATTTAGGCAAGGAGTTGTCTTGGGGGGTGGCCCTTGGTGGCCTATATGTGCATTTTGCCAGACTCATTTTCTTTCTTTTTTTTCCCCAGAGCTTTTATTTTTTTAAAGTAACCTCTACACCCAACGTGGGGCTTGAACCCACAACCCCAAGATCAAGAGTCACATGTTCTGCTGACTGAGCCAGCCAGGTGCCCCAGGGTAGACTCATTTTCTGCCTCTCCTGGGTAGAACAGGGAACTCCCCACCCCAGGGGCCTTTCCAGCTTTTCTCTCACAGCTCAGTAGTCCTTCTCTCAGCTTCCACTCTGACTCTGCGTCCTCGCTGGTTTGCATTTCACTTGGATGTAGAACCTGAAACTCACATACTCCTTGGCCATCCCCCCTCCAGTCCCATTTAGTAGCTGGAGGTGTTTCCATTACATAGACCCAGGGGAGGAGCTGCTCAGGACTCCTACCTCCTCTGGTTAGTCGGAATCAAGCCCGAATCTTGGAGAAGGCAGAAAAGAATCCAGGGGAAAGAGGAAGGTGGGGGGCGGGGGGGAGAACAAGACAAAAAAGGAAAGAAAAGCCAGTCTGCCTTTGTATGACATATACTTTATACCCCAGAGCAGCATCTAAAGTGGTTTGTGATGGCCCTGTCAGTGTTCCAGAAACTAAGGGGCATTAAGATAGAGTGAAGGGTAGCCCTGAAAGGGGACTGTGTGAGAATAGGAGAAGAGCAGCCAGAAGGGCTCCTCCTTTTCTGGCCCTGCTTTCACCTGCGAATAATATCCAGGGACAACCTCTTTGCAGGAGGGGGGCTGGGGGCCAGATCATCCTGAAAGTCTCCCAGTCCTGACAGGGCCCTCTGGTGGCCATTTCTGGTGAGCAAGGGTGCCTAGAGCCCAGCTTCCCAGTCTCAGATGTCTGTCCCAGCCCCAGACCGCTATCTGCTCGTCTCAATCCTTCACAGAACTCTTACTCTGTTTTCTCCTTCCCTTAACTTCACTCTGACCCTGGAGCCACCCCTGGTTCTCAGCTCTGTTCAGGGCACAACAGCTGGAGACGTTCTCCAGACTTCCTCCATTCCTTCTGCCTGTGTCCCCCGGGCTGTCCCACCCTCTCTGGCTCCTCTGTTGTCCTCTGACCTTCTACGTTTTTCCCCAGCTCCTTCTGGCCAGTTGACTGCCTGGCCCCATGCCTTCCTGGCCCTAATTCTGGCTCTTTGCTCTTAGTTCAGCCAGAATAAGGACATGGATGAACAGAAGGACAGAGGAATGGCCAGGAAAAGAGACGGCGAGAGGCCAGATCTTGAGAGCTCGTTCGATTGAGACATGAGCGGGAAGGAGTGTGAGGGAAAGGGGGACTGTGAGCAAACAGGGTGGAGCGGAGAGGCAATCAGGCAGGTTGGGGGTGGGGGGAGGTGGGCTAAGGATGGGGAAAAACTTGAATTAAGGGACTTGGCGATACTGAGTAGGAAAACGTCATTGGGTCCATGCTGAGTGGTTGAAGTGGAGAGCAGGAGAGGGAAGGAGGCGGAAGGGGCAGCAGTGGGCAAGGAGTCGTTCAGAAATTTCTCTTCGGGTCTTTCTGTCTCTGTTGCAGACTTTGTCTCAGCTTCTTTGTCTCTTTGAATTACTCCTCATTGTTCTCCGTGTGTGTCTATTTCTCACCCCTGCTCCTTTCTTTCTCTAGGTGTCTGCCTGTCTCCATGTGCCCTGAGATCTGTCTCTCACCAATTCTACTTTTGTGTTTCTCTGAGTCTGCCCTTCTCCCTCTCTTTCTCTCTGTGCTGCTGAACAGAGCCAACCCTCTGACTTTCCCACAAGGAGCTTTGGAACCTTCCAGGAGTGGCCAGGCTTCTCCCCTTTGGCTACATTGTAGACTGTAGGCTGTCCCCGGGCACAGTCCTAGGATATCAGTTCCTGATGAGGACCTGAGTGAGCTGCAGTGTATGGGCCCTTTCAAGGGAGTAGGATTTCCCCACAGAAGACCTTAGAGCATGGAGGCCTGGGCCCAGGAGGGAAGCAGGCTAGCAGGGGGAGTGAGACTCATCTCTGCTCCTCTACCCTTTCCTTCTAGTTCATGGACCAGTGCTCCCTGATCTTGCAAACTATCACAGGAAAGAACTCTCATTCTCTTTCTGGCTTCCTAGCCCTTCCTTTTTTACACCACTTCTAGAACTGGAGGAGAAACAGGCTCAGAAATGCTTCGAGGTGATGCTGGAGGGCAGCGACTAGGGCTGCTTGCAAGGAAGGCCTGCGTGCCTTTTGGGGCCGGTGGGGAGATGCCCAGGAGGGGAGTCCGGGGCCTGCCCTGCTCGGCTTGCACCCCGAGCCTTCTGCCACAGACCGGGGCAGCTGAGTCGGGGTGACAGGAGCTCAGGCGATGGCCAGGAAGTGGCTGTCGTTGGTTGGCAGAGGCGCCATACCCGCCGTGTCCAAGCTGAATGTTTGGATGCATGTGAGAGACTCCAAAGGCCTGGTGCTTCCTGAAGGCGCCGCTGGTGGTGCGGGCTCTGCAGGCCACCTGGGCCCTGGGGGCTGCGACATGTGTCCCCGCAGGTGCGCTTCCTGGGAGGAGCCTCATGCCTTGTGTGGTTGGGATGGAGACTGGGAGAGGGCAGGGGGCACAGCTTGGGATCCTCACGAGAACCCGTTCTCTTGCCAAGCGCCCAGGACCCTGCTTGCTTTGCTCTTACCCCTCCTTGCTGCTGTACCCCCTGCTGCCACCGTCCCCGCTTGGAAGACTGGTTTCCATGAGGGCTCCCACTCTCGTCCTAGACCTGCCATGACCTATTTCTGGAGCCTTCTAAAAGTGCCAGCCCATCCAGAGACACAGGGTCAAAGAATAAAGGCATCTGTCTCTTACCCCAGGCCCTGGGCCCTGAGTTGGTCCTGTATTTGCAGATGCCTGGGGAGCCTATGGGGTGAGAGCAAGGAGGAGGGGATCCTTCACCCAACGGCCTTCTGGGGAACGGGGCCCGCACGTGCCTTTTGCTGACCCATCTCCCCCAGGTGGGTCACTTCAGCTGTAGACACCTTTAGGAACAAGCAGCTCCAGCCCCCTGAGCTCCAAGGGGTGTTGGAGGCAACCAGGAAGTGTGCTTGCCATGAAGGAATGGGGCCGGGGACTGGGCGTCACTGGGCGTCACTGGGCCTGCAGCACAGGGAGATAGGAACAGCACAGCACGTGTCAGATGGAACCTTCAGATGCAATCTCTTGGAAAACAGGATGCCACCATCCTAATACTGGGCACGGTGACGCTCCAGCCCCAGGGGGCAAAGGTGTTTTTCAGTGGAGGAAAAGCTGCTGGAATCCATGCTCTGTATGGGGATCTTTGCATGTGGGGGGGCATCCTAGGAAGGAGCAGAAGTGAGCTCTAAGCCTTGGTCCTGGGGGATAGCATCAAATTCCATATCAGCAATCTTCCACCACAACGTCGATCAGCACCCCCAAAGCCTTTCTGTACAAGCTGTAGAAACCGAGGCAATGGGCAGATCAGAAATAGCTTCCTCTCACACGGAGAAACCAAGCCGGGTAGCAATGGGTGGCAGACATTTTGTCTGCACGCAGGCTTCTACCTAGTTCCACTGATTTATAATCCACTCTCGTCTCTCCCAAAGCCCAAGGGTCTCCCCTGCCCCTGCCCCCAAGCCTCTGACTCTTCTGTGACCTGGGATCTCACTGCAAAGAGGGATATTACTCATTAAGGAGCTCTCTGGTTTACTCCTACCCCAACCCATCCTCCTGACCGCCCCCCAGCCCAACCCTTCCCCCCCGCCTTGACCAGCTCCTCCTCCCCCTCACTCAGCCTGACCCTCACTCTCACTCTTCTCACCACCCCACCCCACCCATTCTTGTCCCTCCCTGACTCACCTCCAAGTCCCATTGACACAAACAAAACTTTCAGCACAACCCACTCGGACCGGTTTGGCTTAGGTGTGCAGCCTGCCATGGGGACAGAGATGAAGAGATGAGTTGTAAGCAGATGCTTGGACACAAGCAGATTGTGAACATCTGCAGTTGTACTCGGCAGGAACAGCCTGAAACTGGACGCGGCAGGTGCACAGAGACATGGAGGGAACACAGGTTGGTGGGCTACAGCGTCCTGTAGTTTCTGTTTCCCAGCTCTCCTAACTGAGGGCTCACGGAGGGCAGGCACCCTGTGTTAGGTGTCCCTGTCCCCTCCCTGGAGCCTGCCACAAAGTGGTGCTCACTAAGTGTCTGTGAGTAAACTAAGGCAGGCAGGCACGCACGGTGATGCCGCTCAGGCGGGTACACACGCTGAAGATGCCACCTGGGCTTGAATTGCTCCCATTCGTAGGGCCCAGAATTTGGGTGGGAGAAGGGTAGGTAGTGAGGCACAAGGGGAACGGGGGTTCAATGAGGAAGAAAGAACAGAACCCAGGAAACCAGGCACTGGTCTAGGTTTTCCCCAGCCAGGATTTTCTTCCAGCCCCAGCCCTGGAATCTGCCTTTCCTCAGGCCTCGTCCCAGAAGAGGGAAGGAAAAGCCTAAGTGAGACGGCCTGTTCCCCAAGAGCACGCCCTCGTGAGACGCACAAGGGTGAGGGCACAGGGCGGAGAGCAAGTTGGAGATGGGTATTCGTTAGATGAGGGAGGGCCAGACTCCTACCTCAAGCCAAGGCCAAGGGTGGCTGCCTGGCCTGACTACACTGGGTACATCCTGGCCTTAACACCAGCTCTGGCAAGTCCCGCCTCCCCTCAGCGCTCCCTATGGCTGGAGTAGGGGTGAGGATGGAGGGGCTCACAGACTTCCTGGCCGGTGGCACTGTGGAGGGGTGGGGGTATATTGTGAATGGGAAGGCGGAGGGGATACAGGCTCTGGATGCCCACCCCATGACCTAACTGCTGTCCCACCCCCATGCCTCAGTTTCTCCTCCGGTTTCCTGGACCAGGAGGGGGTGAATCCGTGGGAAGGAAAGGAGCTCCTCTGAAACCATGCGATAGGATCCAAGATGTGATAATTATAATTATAACACGGGATGCTCCCCCCTCCCATCCCCCCTGGCCCTACTCCACCCCTGCCTCAGCGGATCTCAAAGCGGCATCGGGGTGAGGCTGCCCTTCTGGCACAGGCGGGGACCTGCATCCTAAGGAGGGGAAGGGGTTTGCCAAGATGGAGGTGGAGAGAAACTGGGGAGTTTGGGCATCTGGCCTGGCCCTTGAGGCCACCCCTGACCCACTGGAAATAGCCCTCAAAGAAGAGGTCACGAGCACGGTCACTGCCAAGAGCTGGATCTAGACCAGAGTGGGGGGTCATGGTCCAGAGGCAGGGTGAGGGTCCGGGTGACAGCCCAGGACCAGGGGAGTCGGGATCTCCACTTTACTGACCCTCCTGGACCACCCTTTCCATACTGACATCCATTCACTCACCAATTCATGCCTTTGGCAAAAGTGTGTTCAGTGCCAAGTGCCGCGGGCTGACCTAGCAGGGGTGACGGAGACGAGGTCATTAAACAAGCCTGACGGTTCCAGGAGTTCACAGACCCCAGCTCTGGTCCCGTCCCTCAGCTTCACACATTTGCTGGGTCCCTGGCACACAGCAGGCTCCAATCCATGCTTTGTGAACCGAAGCTTACATTTAGGTAAGGAGATAAGATGTGCACAAATTATGGGTACATAAGCTATAATAAAGGGACTAGCAGAGGCTGGGGAAGAGCAGAGGGAGAAAGATTCATTTTGGGTGGGAGGAGCTGAGAAAGCTTCGTGGAAGATGTGGCATCTGAGGTCAGCTTTGAAAGATGAATGTGATTTGACAGAGTTGGGGGTGTGGGCTGTGGGGTGTGGGAAATAGTCTACGCAAGATGACCCTCCCTTAGTGCTCTCGAGTCCTCCTTCCTGCCTCTGGCCACACAAAAGAGTCCTGCTGCAAAGCTTAACCTATATTTCCTTTTCTCAGGTTTCACTCCATATTTACCTGTTTGTTTGTTTTTTTGAAGATTTCATTTATTTATTTGACAAAAAGAGAGAGACACAGCGAGAGAGGGAACACAAGCAGGGGGAGAGGGAGAGGGAGAAGCAGGCTCTCCGCTGAGCAGGGAGCCCGATGTGGGGCTCGATCCCAGGACTCTGGGATCATGACCCGAGTGGAAGGCAGATGCTTAACGACTGAGCCACCCAGGTGCCCCTTACCTGTTTTTTTTTGGCCCCAGTCTGTCCGTGAGGTTGTCCCTCCCCTTCACCCAGTTTTCAGGGAGTTCAGAGCTTGCTCCCTTCCTCTGGCTATCCCAGATTGGCCAGGAAGGTTTTGTGTGACTTGGTGGTGACATTTTATGCACATGGTCCTACGAGTGTGAGTATACTTACAAGGATACAAGGACAGAGTATTTGAAATGAAGATTACCCTTGCCAAGTCCAGACATGTGCTCTCGTCCTGTGACCATGGCATAAAAGGGTAAAATGAACCATGGAGAGTTGTGCTGATGCACCTTGGGGATTCCTGGCCGGGTAACAGGGAGGTGTTGAAGCTGAGAGAGGGTCCCGCTAGGGAGGCCAGGAGTCTGTGGGGCTAATTTCTCCGTCAGTCCTTTGGCTTCTCCTATGGACGGTGGGACCCAGGAGGGCGTCACTCAAGCTCCTTCTCCAGGGTCTTTGAACTAGATCCCTGTCTCAGGGATAGAGATGTCCAAGAAAACCGTGTTACTATCGAAGCTGTGTGTCCTCCAGCAAGCCCATTCCCCTCTCTGGGCCCCTTTTCTCATCTGGAGAATGAGGTCTATGGGCCAATACCGTACTTCTCAGTTCCGGGCTTCTCCGATTCTCAGCATCAAAGCTGAGCCCCTCCAGGAGATTGGGGAACTTGGCAAGGCCCTGGGGAGGCAGCAAGGCTAGTTAGGGTGCGGGATGCTTGGGTTCCCTTCCACCCACAAGGGCATTGCCCCTGTTCCTCCTGGCCTGGTGCCTCCCTCTTTGAGCCACCCTGGGCCTTCTTCTACCCCGCCCCCCCAGCACCTTGCCTCTCCCTTCCCAGCCCCTTCCATGCTGCCAGGTAAAGCCTGGAGCCGGAGAAGCCCGGAACTGAGAAGTACGGTATTGGCCCATAGACCTCA
>NC_058408.1:5277772-5313560 GCF_002201575.2 Neomonachus schauinslandi | reverse complement strand
CCCCCCGCCAGGTCCTTCCCTCCCTCCGTGGCGCCCATTAGCTAGCCCAGGCCGTGGGGGCGGTGGCTGCTGAGTCTCCGTGCCAGGCCCCACCCCCGGAGACGCACCTGTTCTGACCTGCTGAGCAGGTTCCCAGGTTTCTGCCGCCGTCGTCGTTGGCCGCGGCGTGGGAAGCAGCTCTGGGGGAGCTCGGAGCTCCCGACCACTGCTTTTTGGGGGCAGCTCTAGCTGGGTGGGCAGAGCGGGGCTGGGTCCCCAGCAGAGACCCCCAGAGGGACAGGCAGGTGGACTCGGTGGTCTCCTGCCTCCTGGGTCGGTGCCCTCTCCAGCTCTAGAGCCGGCTCCCAGGGAGAACTCGGTGGAACTTCAGAACCACTGGGCAGCTCTGCCTTCCGACCGATGGCCCTGTCCCTGGGAGCCGAGATGTGGGGGCCCGAGGCCCTGCTGCTACTGCTGCTGCTGGCATCATTTACAGGTAGGACTCGCCAGGACCGTCAGGACCCCTGCGCCTGAGGCCAAGCCAGCGCGCGCACGCGCACGCACACCCGCACTGACGCGCGCACACAAATATTCTCTTTCCTTTGACTCTGGGCTGAGGAACCGATCTCTCTCTCCCACTCCCCCCGCCAGGAGTGCCCCCACGAGAGCCGGGGTCACTCTTCCCCCTTCTTGACCTGTTTCTGCCCCGGGCCATGTCACTATGTCTGGGGTCCCCAACCGCCTCTGCCATCGCCTTGCCTAAGCCAGAGCTGCCTCCGGGGGATGAGACGTGCTGGCCCCGGGCAGGTGGGCGGGGGGGGGGGGGGGTGGCACAAGTGGGGACCCTCTCACCCCAGGGCTTCCTAGAGGCTCCTTCGCCTGCCCCCCCAGGCTCCAAAACTGCTGACTGGCCCTGGGCTGACTCAGGGCTGAGCTGGTTTTAGCAGTCATCAGAGTGTAGGAAGCCTGCTGCCCCAGAGAGTGGACAGGGCATTCCTGTTTCCTTCTCTCCTCTCCAGGATGTCCTAGAGATTGGAGCCCCTGCTGGGAGACAACTGGGGAGCTGGAAGCTCCTTCACTCTGGCCCTTCTCTTTCCCTGGGCACACTGTTAAATGCCAGGGTGGTCAGGTGGGCGCGATACTTAGATGAGTGGGGGTCTAGGGTAGGGTAATTTCTAGATAGGGTGTGGCCTCCTTTTGTTTATGCCGTGTCCCCTTATTTCCTCTTGCCTATGTTGCTCTTGCCTAGTGCATATAAATTACAGGAATTTATAATCTTCGGAGTGGGGGAGAGAGAGTGTGTGTGTGTGTGTGTGTGTGTGTGTGCACACGGTGAGGCCACAGTGGGATTCCCTAGGCTGTTTCCAGGGTAAAGAGTAACAGGAATCCTGGTCCTCGGAAGACATAGCCCTACCTAGATCGGCCCAGGTGCAGTTGCAAGGGAGTCTCATTGTCTGGCAGCGCCCAGCAGTGACTCCCCACTCGGTCCCCAGCTGAAACTGTGGGGAGAATGAGGCATAGATGTGTGGGTGGGTGGGCATCCCTTTTGCGCTGATCTTACAATGGAAGGAACGGAAGGGTCATTGGCCAGTCTCCAATCACAGGATACTGAGCTCCAACCCCTGCCTCTCACCCCTGTCTTAATTCCCATTTTCCAGACAACCCTCCTCACGTGCTCAGGCCCAGAGGGTGGGGTCCGGTCCCTGGGGCCAGGGAACTTACCTGGCAGCCACTTTTCTGTGGGATCTACCCGCCCTGAAGGACAGAGCCATGGGGTCTCAGGACGTGGAAGGGGTCAGAGAGGTCACCACTCTAACTGCCTCATTTTCCAGATGGGAAAACTGAAAGAAATAGGTAGGCAAGTGACGTCTTAAGATTACTCCATGTTAGGGACGCCTGGACGGCTCAGTTGGTTGAGCGCCAGACTCTTGATTTCAGCTCAGGTCATGATCTCAGGGTCGTGGGATTGAGGCCCTGTTGGGCTCTGCATTGGGCTGGCGCTGGGCATGGAGTCTGCTTAAGATTCTCTCTCTCCCTCTCCCTCTGCCCCTCCCCCACCCACTGCTCACACACTCTCTTGCTCTCTCCCTCAAAAAAAAAAAAAAAAAAAGATTACTAGTGTTAGACGTATGACCAGGGTGAGTGTCTTGGTCTCCCAGCCCCACGCCCATTAAAGGCTCTCACATCTGGGTGCACGCTGGGTGCAGCTGGGGTACTAGGTGCTGGACGCAGTGGGGACAAGACATGGTCCCCGCCTTCTTTTTCTAGGACACAAAGCTGTTCTTGCTAAGAGGGGCCCAGGGAAGGAGAGAGGAGACCTCTTGTAACCAGGGCATCACCCTGACCTTGCCCACTGCCTGATGGACAGGTGCCACGGCTTCGGGGGCACCCTGGCCCCAGGCTTATCCCAGGTGGCCAGTGAGCAGTGAGCCACCACTCTGCTGCGGCTGCTTAGGACCTGCGCAGAGCTGGAGGGTGCTCTGAAGCCTGGAGCTTGGTTCCCAACATCAGCTTCCCAGCCTGATGCCCACCTCCACTGCCACCCCCATTCTGGCTCCTCTATGTGTAACCCCCCGGGAAGCAGGGTTATTTCTTGCCTCTGAAAAAGCCTTGGGCTGGCAGTCAGAGGAGTCTTGCATTCTGGCCCCATTTCCGCTATGAATTTGCTAGGTGACCTTGGGCAGCTAAGAGGGTGGACTTCAGCAGACCGGGAGGTAGGACCTGACAGTCTCCACGGGCCTTCCAGCTCTGCAGTCCTATGGCTCTGTGACTGTCCAGCCCCTGGCGGGGGGGGGGGGGGGGGGAGAGGGGAGGGCGGAGGGTGCTGGAGGAGGTGGCCAGGCTAGCTGTGGTGACGCCAGGGGACACGTCCTGACCCATCACGCAGCGGGGACTGAGGGTGGCTGTACCCTGGACGCTGCCTTCTGCCCCTGCCCTGCTGCAAATCAGAGCACCTGCCCCCCAACTCCTGGGCCATTAGAGCTCTGAGCCCCAGGGCACTGCCCCACCCCAATGGGGAGAGGAGCCCAGGCTTGGGAGGCTCCTGACACCACAGCTCTTTGTCTCTCTTTAATGGGATGAGTTTCCGGGTGAGGTCCCCTCCCTTCTCCCTCCCCCATCTCCTGCCCTGGGGCTGAGGGGCCCAAATCTACAGGCATCCCTCCAGTAGGATGCTAGTTTCTAGCTCTTTGTCTGGGCCCAACTGGGTCCTGTAGGACCAGAGGGTGAGGGCTTCCCTGAATTCTGTGGTCTGCCCTCCAAGGATTAGGATCAGCTTTCTACCTGAGGTTAGTTCCCTAGAAAGGGAGGGGCCCCATCCCTCCTTTTCTACTCCTGTTTACAGAGGCGGGCAGGCCCTCTCCTGCAGGACCTACCCCAACCCAGGGAAGCCAGAAAGGAAGGCGTATTCCCCACCCAAGGTAGCAGGGACTAGGGGAATCCCAGGGAAGCCCTGTGGCCCCAGTGACCTTGGCCCCACCCTAGTGTTTCAGGGGCCTAAGGGGACCCCCGCTACAGAGATAGCAGTGGGGGGTTTGCCGCAGAGCCCATGGTCCCAGCTTCTAGAGCACCATGTCGGGGCCCTGGAGCCCTCCAGGCTGAGGAGGACAGCCACCGTAGGGAGCAGGCCTCGTGAGGAGAGGAGGCCGGGACTTTCTGGCCCCCACAACTTCCCCTAGCACTGACCAAAAGCTAGCCGAGAGAAGGGCTGGCAGTGGGGTGAGGAGCTGAGTCAGGAGGGAAGGGAGGAGAAGAGCCAGGGCTGGATCTGAACACTGAATATAACACAAAGGTCGAAGGTCAAGTTCAGACCTGGGGGCCTGTGAAGGAGGTGGGGTCATCTGTCTCACTGGGCCTGGGAGCTTCTGGCCTCAGGAGCTTTCCCCCTAGATTGCTGGCCACCCCCTTCCCGCTTGCCTTTAAGACTGGTGTGTCCTGAGAGCTGGGCTGAGGCGATGATCTGGGGTGGGGCAGAGCTGGCCCCCACTTTGGGGGGGTTGGCTGGCAGGATTTCGGGGTGGGGGTGGCTAGGATCTCGGGAGTTTGGGAGAAGCTGAGTGCCGGGTCTCCCACCCACAGTGTGGCTGGTGTGGTGACTCAGCCAGGCTCAGACTCTGGCTCCGGGGGGTTTAGGGGACTTATCTGTGCTGGGAGCTGTGTCTGGGCCAGAGCCGGGCTGCCTCAAGGCCTGTCCTCCTGCATTGTTCTCGCCTCCCTTTGGGATTGGTATGGCCCCCCTCCCCAGACACTAATCTGTGGGTGGGCACTTTGCCCGGGTTGGGAAGCTCTCACTAAGCTGGGGGGCTTAGGACAATGAGGGCTAAGTGAGGGATGGGGATGAAGGCAGAGGGAGAATCTCCTGGTTTTCAGAGTTCCTTAGCACTCCAAGGCCAAGGTTGCAGGGGGAAAGGGGGAGGAAGAAAACGGGCTCGCAGGTTTTTGATGCCACCTGTCCCGAATGGGGGGCTTCGGGGCTCCTCACAGCTCCTCTCTTACCCCAGACTCTCCCCCATATTCTAGCTCTGTCTGGTAGAGGCCGCTGCTGTGTGGTGAGGGGAGGCAAGAGTTAACAAAGGAGAATGAGCCCCCCCCCCAGACAGTTTGGACCCCTCCCCTTAGCCCTAGGCAAGATCCCCCCCCCTTCCCACCAAACCCGCACCAGACAACCCTCACCCCAGGCCTGGAGCTAGAGCTGGTTTTTCTGGTGCTGGCTGCAGCACAGGCCTGACAGATTCCCAGGGAGAGGCCTCCTGGGGGGCCAGAGGGGCTGGGGGGGCTCCCGGGGGGAGTGGTGAGAAGGGTGGGAGTCCTTCCAGCAGGAACCTGAGGAGCAACGGTAGGGTGAGCTTTTGTTTTGTTCTGCTGGGGAGCCCCGGATGGCAATTTCCCATCACCTGGAGGGACAGTGACCTCATCTCTGGGTACCTACCTCCACCTGAGATGAATCTGCCCTCAAGTCTGGGGTGAGGTGGGGAGGGGCGCCTGGCGACACTCCAGCTGGGACACAGAGGCCAGGGTGCAGAGCCACACACCAAGGGCAGCTAAGACAGACAGACACGCGGCAGCCCCGGGAGAAACCGACATCAAAATATTTACTCTGCGTTCAGAGTCGCGCGGGCCAGGGACGCAGACTTGTGAGACGCACACGGAATAGCATCCGCACACCCGTTCACACGCACGCGCCACTGCACGGTCCTCTCTCCCGCCGCCGACAAGCACCTACACTTCCCTAAAGATGAGACGAGAGCACATACAAGTGCGAAACATCCCCCGTTGAAGTAAGGAGCCGGCCTCACTTGTAAGCCCAGCACTGAGACCCCCCCAGGCCCTCTCCCGAAGATGTCCCACGTTCAGACGTGGAGGCTCACACTGACTCCCTTCCTCCTCCTCACAGACCCTCCTCCAGGACCCCTGCGTGTGCCCCTCTCTGCACCAGCAGGGATACTGATGGAGAAAGGCCCCTCATAAAGAAAAGCCTCCTTCCCCAAAGACGCTGTGATCTGTGGCTGCCAGCCTCAGTGTCCCCTCCTGAGGTCAGGGGCCGGGCCTCACCCGGAGAGGGAAGCTGGGACCCAGGCCCGGAGTAGGGAGCAGGCAGCCAACCCAGGCCGGGAGTGGAGGGCCTGTCTGGGAGCGGGCGGGGTACACAGAGGGCAGGGCCCCAAAGAGGCCCGTGGGGGCCTGGCCAGGGGTGGGGGAGGCTGAGGGCAGGGATCCCGTCTGGCCAGTTGGGCCTGTTCCTTCCCTTGCGCAAGGTGGTGGCTGGTGGCTGGTGGCGGCTGCGGCTAGGCCTGCTGCTGTGTGGCAGCCTCTGAATCACCGCAGCTCCCGACCAGCATCTCGGTGCTCCCGGGAGGAGGGGTGGGCACGGTCGGAGGGAGGAGCGCCCGGCCAGCAGAGTCCACCGGCCTCAGCAAACAATGTGCTGCGGAAGGGTCCGTGGGCTTGGCCCGGCCTGGCAACCACATGCCCGCGGGGTGACCTCATCAGGCAGGCGGTGTGTCTCCTTTGCTCTGGTGACATCATCATGCTGACGCCGGGCGGGCACTGGGTGGGGGAGAGGAGGAGGCGGCGGTCCTGGCCTGCCCTGGCCTGGAAGTCTGGGCTTCTGGGTCTGGTTAGCCCAGGACTGGGATTCTAGAGCCCAAGGTCTCTCTTCCTTCCGCTGTAGCCTGTGCATGCATGCGTGTGTGTGCGCGTGCATGTATGAGCGCGCGTGTGCACGCGTGTGTGCGTGTATTGTGGGCGTGTGAGCGCACGTGTGCGCGCATGCATGTGTGTGCGTGTGCGTGTGTGTGCATGAACTGGAGGAGGGTGTTGCCCCCAGCTGAGATGCTCCCGCTGAATAGTGGATTTAGGACAGTGAGGGGCTGTGGGAGAGGTCCTGAAGGGACTCTCCTGTTTTCCGGGGTACCTCATCCCACAAAGCTTGAGCTTATCACTGGGGAGTGGGGATCTTGCACCCACAGGGAGGGACGCGGAGGATTGTGACTCAGGCATATATATGCCTGTTGTGCCCTGGAGAAGGTATATGTTGGGGAAAACGTGGGTGACTAGTTGTGGAGAGGGGCAGATGGTTGGCAAGTGTAGGGATAGGGAAGGAAAATAAGCCATCTGACATTGTCCCAGAAATAGTCTTTAGGAAGGTTTGAGTGTCCTGGTGGAGCAGGGCTTGGGATCCGTGGGACCACAGACACCATGTGCTGGGGGATGAGCCCCTATCTCAAGCCCATCTCCAGCCCCTCCTTGGCAGGCCTGCACCCTCCAGCGCCGGGAGGGGGTGTCTGGGAGGGGCGCGGGTAGTTAGCTGGACTCCCAGGCTGGGCTGGGTGGGACCAAGACCAGCTTAGGCAGGTCAGGGCCCTGGTATCTGGCCCTGCAGGTCTGTCCCGTCCTGTTCAGGTCCTCCCAACAGCATCCTCCCTCCCTCCGCCCCTGCTAGCAGGGCCATGGGACCCCCTTCCCCTGGCCCAGGCTCTGCCTCACTGGAACCCTCTGGTCCACTCTAGTGGGGCTTCACCTTCTCCCTCCGTAACTGCCCCCTCCGCCCACTTCTTTCTCCCTATGTGAGTCCAGAACTGCTCCCTTTGGCAGCGAACCCAGGTAGCCAGCCTATCCTGCCTCCGCCCCTGGTTGCCATGCCAACCCCTCCCTGTCTGCCCAGCCCAACCAAAGATTCATTCCCCTTCCTTCTACCCTTTCCTTCTTCTACCTCTTTCTCTCTCTCGCTCGCTCTCATTCATTCAGTCAATAAAATTAATCGGGCACCAGTTACGTGCCAAGAATGCCGACCACACGCCACTGAGCACGAAATCAGAAACCAGGTTTCCCTGTGTGATGTGAGACCCAGTTTCTACTCTCGGGGAGCTCTGTCCGGTGAGAGAGGCAGACAAGAAAAGGGTGAACGCCATCCAGGGGATAAAGTACTATGGCGAGGTGAGAGCAGGGCGCTTGGGCAGAACAGGGGAGGGCACCTCACTCTGCCTGAGGTGGGGGTGGGGTGGGGGTGGGGAAGGGAGGACTCCGGGAGGAAGTGATGTCTAAGCGGAGTCCTAAAGGATGAGTAGGAGTTACCCAGACAGCGATGAGTAGGAGCTACCAGACATAGGGAGGAGGGCCTTCCAGGAGGCGCAGTGTGAGCAAGGTGTGCGGTGCTGGTCAGCGGCAGGGGCTATGCTCTTCTGGGAGTTGCTGGATGTCCGTTCCAAGGCAAGGAGCTCTTGCCATCCCAGGGAGAGCCCTCACTCTGCCCCCAGCCCTATGCTTCCCACACTGTATTCCCCAGCTCCACATTATTCTTCCCGACCCTGAGCTTCCTCAAGCCCTGCCTCCCTCCTAAGTTACTTATCCTAGAAACCCAGGACTTGCCTTTGCCCTTTGTCTTTCTTCCTTCCTTTCTTTCTTTTTAAAGATTTTATTTATTTATTTGACACAGAGAGAGAGAGCGGGAACACAAGCAGGGGCAGTGGGAGAGGGAGAAGCAGGCTCTCGGCTGAGCAGGGAGCCCGATGCAGGGGCTCGATCCCAGGACCCTGGGATCATGACCTGAGCCGAAGGCAGACGCTTAACGACTGAGCCACCCAGGCGCCCCTGTCTTGTGTCTTTCATCTCTTCTTCTGGTCAGTCTCCCCCAGGGCTGTCCCCTCCTCCCGTGCCACAGCACAAAGGGTTCCTAGTGAGTCTCGGGTCTTCAGGGTCCCTGCTTTCTAGTCGGAGGGCACGTCGCCACTGGCCCCCCACTGCAGTGATCCCCCATGACTCCCTTTGCCTGGTGTGGGAGGCCCGACCTCGTGTCCCACTCCTGCTCAAAACACACCCTCTGCCTTAGGTGTGTCCTTCCCTCTCTGCTTCCTAAACCAACCAGTCTCTTCACCCCTTGGATTTGCCCACCTTGGCCCCTCACCTGGAACCCCTTTCCGGGTCTGTCCCCCTCCTGGTCCTACCCAACTCCTGTCTCAGGCCCTCCCACAGAACTTAGGGCCCCAGTAACTGTCCCATCCCACAGCTAGCCTGCAACACACCACTGAGCACTAAATCCGAGACTGTCACACCTTTCTGTATTTGTCCGCAAATGTACTTCTTCCTCCTGGACAGATCTCAGGTTCCATGAGGGCAAGGAAGGGATCCTTCTTTGAAAATGAGGTGACATGAGAGCTACCCCGGGGTGCTTCTTACTGTTCCTCATCGATGCACCCTTCCTCGCTGGTCCCCGTCTCTGCTCCTCGGCTTCTGGCTCCCCGTCCTGACCCTGTCGCGGGGTGTCTGCCCTGACCTCATCTCTCCGGGCCTCTGACCTGGGGCCTCTCTGTCTTCAATGACTTGCTCATTCCTGTATCCGAGCCTCGGTTCGTGCCATTCCTCCCACATAGAATACCTTCTTCTCTCTGGGAATCCAGGTCTCTCATCTTCAAGCCGTGAAAAGAATGTTCTGAAGGGCCTCTTGGGATGGACCCTTCCCACACTACATGCCCCATCCTAGACGCCAACAGTTTTCAACCCCTGCCTTGGCTCCTGGCCACACCTCCTGAAAGCAGCCACTTCCCCGCCCCACTCCCCGTGGTTGGTTGGACCTTTGGTGAAAGTTTGTCCCTGGCTTCCCTGGTCTTTGGGCGCATAAAATCCATTTCCCGGAGAGGACTGTGAGCTCCCTGAGGGCAGAGGCTGGGTTACTCTCTTCCAGTTAGAGCCTCCCACCTCACAATTGCCCAGGACACGATCCTGGGCTGGGCGAGGGTGTGACTCTTGCCGCCAGCGACCCGGTGGCCTTAGGCAAATCACTTCCTGTCTCTGGGTCTCAGTTTCCCCAGCTGTTAAAGGTGATAATGACGCCCACCTCTTGGGAAGGTTTTGTGGATCTAATGAGGTAATGGACGGAACGCGCTTGGCAAGCAGAAAGTGCTCCAGGAGTTCTGGTGGCCTTCGCTGTCATCACGCATAAGTGTCCACCCCCCCCCCGCCCCCGCCCCCGGTCCGGCGGCACCCCTAATCTTGGCCGCTCCTGTCCGCCCCCTGCAGGCCGGTGCCGGCCAGGCGAGCTGGAGACCTCGGATCTGGTGACCGTGGTGCTGGGCCAGGACGCCAAGCTGCCCTGCTTCTACCGAGGGGACCCCGGCGAGCAGGTGGGGCAGGTGGCGTGGGCGCGGGTGGACGCGGGCGAGGGCCCCCGGGAGCTGGCGCTGCTGCACTTCCAATACGGGCTGCACGTGAGCGCGGCCTACGAGGGCCGCGTGGAGCAGCCGCCGCCCCCACGGAGCCCCCTGGACGGCGCGGTGCTCCTGCGCAACGCGGTGCAGGCGGACGAGGGCGAGTACGAGTGCCGCGTCAGCACCTTCCCCGCCGGCAGCTTCCAGGCGCGGCTGCGGCTCCGCGTGCTGGGTAAGTGGGGCTGCCCGGGGTCGTCGGGGGCGGGGGGTGCTGCGTGTGCAGGGCCCCGGGTCCGCGCCCGCGCCTTCGAGGGCAGAAGCCCGGGGACGCAGAGATGGGGTCTGCAGAAAGGCATGGGGCCCAGGGAGAGCAGGAAGAAGAGGGAAGGGGGTCCTGCAGGGGTGAGGGATCCTCATCCAGTCCATCCTCCCAGCCAATCTAGAAATTCTCTGCCAGCGATCTCAACAGCTTGCTACCTACAGCTCTGTCAGCCTCGGGGAAGAATCCATGTATTAGAATATTCTTCCTTCTGTTGACCTGCACTCCCCGCCTTGGTCACTTTCGCCCTCCGATGCAATGTGACCCAGGCTCATTCTGTCTCCTGCACCTCAGCCTTTCAAAGGGCTGAGGGTCTTTGTCGTTCCTCTCCCCACCCCACCCCCATCTCCTCTTCTGGAAGCTACACCTGCTAGTTTCTGCAACAGTTCTACCAAAACACTCATTCACAGCCTCTCTCGCAGTCCTGGGCTCCATGGTTTTAAAAATGTGGGGCTGAGATATGGACAGGCAGACCCAGCTCTGACCAGCGTGGCTGATACCTTTCTTGATCTGGACCTTCGGTGAATGTGGTTGGATTGGAGATCACAATCACTTTTAAACCACTACTTGGCACTGTGGGCTCTTATGGTCCACGGATGCCCTAGACCTGTGGTCTAGTTAAATCTTTTCCATCCTGTGCTTGAGCTGTTCATGTTAGGAAGATAAAAAATAAAAGCCTTTAGTTTCCCTTTATCCACGTGGAATTTAGTAACACTAGCCTTGGGGGTGAAAATCCTGAGTGTGAATCTAGACTTCGTCCCCTTTAGAGCTGACGATCTGGGACAAATCATTTAGCCTCCCCGAGCTTCAGTTTCCTCTCTTGTGACTCAGGGGTAATGATCCCTACTTTGCTGGTCTGTTGACAGGATTAAATAAAATCACATTTATAAAGTGTTTAGCACAATACCTGGCTCATTGCAAGTGCTTAATAGGTGGTGGCTATGATTATTAGGATATAGATGTTGTCTGGTTGGTTTTGTATTTACTTCATTACGTTTATTAAAAAATGATCCATGCTCATGGTAAAAAAAATCAAACAGTAGAGAAAGGTACGAAGTTGGCTGAAATTCTACCACTCATCTGGTGCCTGTGTTGGTGAAATAAGAGAAAAAAAAGAGCCTGAAAATGTTTGCGTGTGCAAGACTGAGCTGGGACGGGGCGGGGCCTCCTGATGGGTGTGCTGACTGTGACCCCTGCCTCCCACCACCTGCAGTACCTCCCCTGCCCTCACTGAACCCTGGGCCAGCGCTAGAAGAGGGCCAGGGCCTGACGCTGGCAGCCTCCTGCACGGCAGAGGGCAGCCCAGCCCCCAGCGTGACCTGGGACACGGAGGTCAAGGGCACAGCGTCCAGCCGCTCCTTCAAGCACTCCCGCTCAGCTGCTGTCACTTCAGAGTTCCACCTGGTGCCCAGCCGCAGCATGAATGGGCAGCCCCTCACCTGCGTGGTGTCCCACCCTGGCCTGCTCCAGGACCAGAGGATCACCCACATCCTCCAAGTGGCCTGTGAGTACTTGGATCTTGGGTAGAGAGACCCTAAGCCACCCCAGTCTGGCCAGGCTGGATCCCGAAAGCCCCCTAGTGTGGCCTAGAGAGCTCTAGTGCGAAGGGAGACACCCGGGGGCCCATCCCAGATGACCTTGACAGACCACTCAGACCCCTCTGACCTTCTGACCTTCAGTGCCCTCCTGTTTACAAAGGAGATTGCCCCGCTCCACAGGGTTGTTGGGAGAATCGGGTATAAACATGGGATTGAAAGCACTTTTTTGGAAATACCCGAAGACAGACAAGCCTTTTTTTTTTTTAAGATTTTATTTATTTGACGGGGGGAGAGAGAGAGCGAGAGCACAAGCCAAGGGGAGAGGCAGAGGGAGAAGCAGACTCCCCGCCAAGCAGGGAGCCCGATGGAGGGCTTGATCCCAGGACCCTGGGATTATGACCTGAGCCGAAGGCAGACGCTTAACCGACTGAGCCACCCAGGTGCCCATGAAGGCAGACAGGCTTGCCGAGGGCTGCCGGCCCCACTGCTTGGCCCTCCTGCTCCATACCGGCTGTTATTCAGTCTTGTTTGTCTGCATTGTCCCCAGCAGCAGAAGGAGTATAATTAGATGAACTTTACAGGGTTCTGATGGGAATTCGAAGCCACGAAAACCAAGCATCTCGCACAACGCGTAGTGCGTTAGGTGGTACTGAGTGAGCAATAGATAAGGTTTTCCTGGCATTAAACTCTGAGCCTCTTCAGGCATAGGACTCTTTTCTATTCATACTAACCCAGCCTTTGGCACAAAGTAGGTCCTCAACAAATGTTTGTTAAAGAAATGTGTGAATGAGTAGGATCGTTAAGCCTTTGGAGAATCAGGGAGAGTTTACTGAACACCTGTTCCGTGAGTCCGCTGGCGACAGCAGGGGATTCAGAAAAAGTGTGAATCTTTTCCGAGGGACTTAGAGGCTTGTTGCCCAGATAAATCTGTGTGGACTCTGAGCTCAGAGAGGGGAGGGAACCGTGTGGCAAGGACCCAGCAAGGATGTGCTGGGCTAGGTTCAGCTGCAGAGGAGAAGGACAGAGAAACAGAGAAGTGGGGGTGGGGTGGTGGCAGGGGCAGGGGTCCTTCGAGGAACAGCATGATCAAAAGCGTCATTCCCCTTCTTTTTCCTCCCACCTCCCATTCCAGTCCTCGCTGAGGCCTCTGTGAGGGGCCTTGAAGACCAAAAGCTGTGGCAGGTCGGCAGAGAAGGTGCTACACTCAAGTGCCTGAGTGAAGGGCACCCCCCTCCCTCGTACAACTGGACCCGGTAAGAGCCTGGCCCCGGGGGAGGGCGTAGCTCGGGACCAGGGTCCTGCTCTCACAGGGCCTCCGTGTACTCCTTATGGGCTGGGACAATATATCCTGAACCCCAAATAAATTGGGGCACATGCGCAGACCTATGCAAGAATATGCATGGTCACAAATATTATTATTGACTTACACCAGGGAGTCTGCGATACATGGTCACTGGTAGGGAATAAGCCAATAAGTCCTTGGTTTTTCCCCCTAACTTTCAAATTATGAAATACAGTATTTAAAGAATCGCATTTTATGTATTTAGGCACTCACGTGCCTAAAGCGGACCGCACGAAAAGATACAGCTGGCTGTTATTGCTCTTAAAGCGACACTATGACCCCCCGGCATTGCTGGCGCCACGGCCAGAGACGTCTAGGGACCAGGCAGGGGTCAGGTGCACCTGTGTGGGAGACCCCGACAGGCACGTTCTCCTCTGTTAGCCGCTGAGCCGTGCATTGGCCTGGGCCTTGGGCTCATTGGCCTGGGCCTTGGGCTCTGTTCGTATACCCTGCCGTGCAACATCTTGGGTGTTGGGGCGTGCGGTCACATTTTCCAAGTACATCTGAGCCCAGATAGGAAAGGGGTGTCCCGTTGTGTGGACCTCGTGCCACGTCGGCCCGGTACCCGGGGCTGGATGACGTGATGCCCGTGGGAGCCTGTGGGATGGCACATGTGTGGATCTTCCCCGGGTGTGTGTGGGGGGGTTCCCGGGTCAGGCTGGGCCTCTGCCTGGACCTGCCTGGGGGAGGGAGGGGCACCGTGGGAACAGCCAGCGGCTCTGGGTGACGTCATGGGGGAGGGAGGTGGAGAGCTGCCCAGGCACGTCGGGTGGTGGCAGCCTCCGCCCGCCCCAGCTTCCCTGTCCTCCAGGCTGGACGGGCCTCTGCCCAGTGGGGTCCGAGCAGAAGGGGACACGCTGGGCTTTCCTCCGCTGACCACGGAGCACAGTGGCATCTACGTCTGCCACGTCAGCAATGAGCTCTCCTCCAGGAACTCTCAGGTCACTGTGGATGTTCTTGGTAAGCACCGGGGCAGCCGCGGGGGCCTGGGCCAAGGGCCTGGGGGGGCACTAGCAAGCGAGCCGGAGAGGGTGAATTGGGGCAGTGCTGATTCAGAGGGGCGGGACTGCATGAACTTTGCAGAGGGTCAAGCTAGGGGGGTGGTTTGGGATGTGTTTGGTGAGGACCAGGTGGCAGGGTTTGTGAGGGCTGGGGGTGGGTCAGGGATCTGAGCATCCCCCTCAGACAGAGGCCTGTCTCCAGCAGACCCTCAGGATGCCCCAGGGAAGCAGGTGGACCTGGTGTCAGCCTCTGTGGTGGTGGTGGGTGTGATCGCCGCGCTCCTGTTCTGCCTTCTGGTGGTGGTGGTCGTGCTCATGTCCCGATACCACCGGCGCAAGGCTCAGCAGATGACCCAGAAATAGTGAGTACTGGCTGCTCTCAGGCGGGTAGAGCTAAGCTGGGAGCAAAGACGAGGTGAGCAGGAGGTGGGGGCCGCGACCCGGGAGAGAGGAGAGACTGGGAGCTTATTTCGGAGGTGGGCAGAGTCCTTCGGGAAGTGAGAAGGGCTGGGCAGCTGAATGGGGAGAACCGTACTGCTGAGCGAGGGTCGGATCCATATGCCCGGATATCACCAAATACGCACACTCTAACACGGTGTGCAAGCACGCACACACACCCCGCCCCCTGCAGCCTCTCAGTCACACTTGTGGGGACAGCACAGCGCCCGGCCCCTCCAGCCCGGTGTCACATAGGCTTGGCCAAAGCTAGGCCCACCTTGGGAGGCCCCTACGACCCTCAGCTGCTAACAGGGGCGTGTCTTTCCTAGTGAGGAGGAGCTGACCCTGACCAGGGAGAACTCCATCCGGAGGCTGCATTCCCATCACGCGGACCCCAGGAGCCAGGTGTGTGCCAAGGTTGAGTGCATCCCCGGGGCCGGGGGTCCCTCTGCGGACCAGAAGCACGGCCCTCCACCAGGTCTGGCCCCGGACTCGCAGCTGGGGCTGGGGGTGGGGTTGGGGGCTCAGCTGCTTTGGGTCTGTGGGCTCGTCTGCCTGGCTCCCTCCAGCACGGGCCTGGGGGCTGCTCTGGGAGGCCACCATCAGCACCTTTTCCAGGCTGGGGCTGGGTGGGGCGGTGAGGACGTCTGCATCAGGGAGAGTGGACAGGTCGGGTTGGGGGGAGCGGTGGTGAGGGAGGAGGCGGAGCCCTGTTCTGACTCCTCCCCCGTGTCCGGGCCCCACAGCCGGAGGAGAGTGTAGGGCTGAGAGCCGAGGGCCACCCTGATAGTCTCAAGGACAACAGTAGCTGCTCTGTGATGGTGAGGCCCCCGGCCCCACCGGCGTCCCCACCACTCCTGCTCCCGGATGTGGGTGGGCCAGCGGCCCCGCACCAGTCCCCGTGTCTCAGCCCTGGCACCTCTGCTGTGCCTTTGTTCTCCGGCTGTCCCTCCCCATGCCTGACACTTGCTACCGGCCCCCAGCTCTGAGCCCCTGAGCTTGCACCTGACCTCTGACCCCACTGCTCCCCCACCGACCCCCCCGCCCCGGTCTGGCTGCCCTGCCTTGGCTCCTGATGCGCCCCTGCCCTTGGTGTCCAGAGTGAAGAGCCGGAGGGCCGCAGTTACTCCACACTGACCACGGTGAGGGAGATTGAAACGCAGACGGAACTGCTGTCTCCAGGCTCTGGGCGGGCAGAGGAGGAGGAAGATCGGGATGAAGGCATCAAACAGGCCATGAACCATTTTGTTCAAGAGAATGGGACCCTGCGGGCCAAACCCACGGGCAATGGCATCTACATCAATGGGCGGGGGCATCTGGTCTGACCCAGGCCTGCCTCCCTCCCCTGAACCTGGCTCCTTCTGCTGACCTGGGGAATTTCTACTCATCACACAGGGGCCTCCCTACACACCTTATTTCTTGAGGAAGATGCTCCCCATCCCACTGACTGCTCGACCTTTTCCTGCAACCCTTCTGTTCGACAATGGGGGGCTCTGCCGGTTGAGTCCTCCCCACCCCCTTCGTGTGTGCGTGTGTGCGCGCTTGCACTAGTGTGTGTTCACGGAGTGTGTGTGTGTGTGTGTGTGTGAGAGAGTCCAAGCGAACTGCGATGGGCTTGGCTCGTGTATGGCGTGGCTGTGTGACCTCTACCTGGAAGCACAGGTTATCTCCTCAAACCCCAGAGCAGTATTAATGATGCAGAGTTGGAGGTGAGGGGCGGAGACTGTGGTCAGACCCAGGTGTGCTGGCATAGCTGGAACTGGATTCTGGCCTCCTGAGTTGGGGAGCCGGGCTCCCGCCACTTGGAAGCCGAGGGGCGAACGTTGAAGCAGCCAGCCCAGGGGTGGGCCAGAGACTAGCACCCTTTTACTGGAGAAGCCCTTGGCGCCCTGGTGTTCTCTGGTGGCCTCTGGTGGCCTCTGGGCCTGCTGCATGTGCATATTTTCTATAAATAAAACTGTTGGGGGAGTTTCTTTAAGGAATACTGCTCCGAATACTTTAATAAGAGAAACAAATCTTTAAAAAGAAAACAAAACTTTTGATTTATCTGGATGTTTGTTATTACTTGGCTTGCTTAGTGTGAGACCGGCCTCCACGGAAGTCAACAAAGCTGGGCCTTGCGCAGACCCCGGCAGGGGGTTCGTGCCTGTGCCTCGGAAAGGTGCCCCTTCTAAGGCACTTGAATTTAGGCAGTCTCCCGGGAGGGAGCCTGGCGCTGTGGAGTCTGAGTCGGGGCGTGAGCCCCTGGGTCCCTGGCTGCAGGAGGACAGGGTGGGGTCCTGGGCCCTTCCCCTAGCCACCTCTCTGCTCCTCGCTGCATCGGCAGTTGTCTGTGGTCCCTTGGGAGAGTGTTGTGGGGACTGGTTGACAAGAGCTCCTTGTTTGGTTGTGGTATAGGGGAGACGGGGTAGTGATCACAGCCCAAGGGACGGGGGGGGGTGGTTCTGGTGGGGGGAGAAGGAGCTGCTGGGGGCAGGAATGTCTCCTTTCTCCCAGGGGCCTCGGGGTCACCAACCTGGGGCTCTTCTGGCAGTTTCTGCGGGTCTGGGCTGGGTTTAGATATGGTCCATTGTTGCCTGGCCCACCTGAACACACTCAGCCAGAATACCTAGATTTTGTGCCCAAACCCTACTTGGCCTGAAATCTGCTGGATTTCTGGACCAAGAGAGAGACGTCATCCCCTGCTCCCCAGCCAGCCCAGGACTTTGAATGTGGAGCCCAACGATCTGGGGTCCTAGGATGTACATTTTGTGTAAATATGTGCATATTTGTACATAAAATGATATTCTGTTTTTAAATAAACAGATAAAACTGTTCTGCCTGGTTTCTCTCTTGCCCCTGGGTAACTCAACCCCCGCTCAGCACCGTTCCCCTTGGCCCCAAGTAGGCGAGGAGCTAGGACGCCTGTGGCTGGGAGGCGAGGGGGAAAGAAATGCCCTCTGCCACCTCTGAGAGTTCCTGGGTAGGCCGACAGAGTGAAAAGCCCCTTCCCGCACAGCCCGCGCCTTCGTGTGCGGTGTCATCACTCCTGGGTCACGTCGGAGTCTCCCCAAAACAGGCCTAGGAGCAAACGGCAGTACATACACTCTTTACAAGGAAGCTAACACCCAAGTGAGGTCCACAAAAAGAGCTGGAAGGATTAAAGATCACCTAGTTTGCCCCCTTCGTGGTCACACGTGTGGACACCGAGGCTCGGCGAGGTAATGTGACTTGACTGAGGTCACAGGCCCGTCTGGGGCTGAGCCTGGGCATCCTCCCTCCGGGGGGTGCTCTGCAGGGTGCTGTGCCACCTTGCTTTCAAGCCAGCCTCCAGTCTCCACCCCGGACCCCCCCGAATTCTGGTCCCTAAGGGTGTCAGTCACCTGCTCACGCCCCAGGCGCCACCACCCCACCCCAGGGCTCTGACGTCACATCGCCTTGACCAATGAGCGAAGTCCCAGTGAAGGGTTGAGGATGTGAATGTCAGCTGCCTCCCCCACCCCAGGCCCTGTGGTTGCAAAGATGCTCTAACAGGAAGCGGGCTGGAGGAGCTGCACAGCTTCCTGCTCCCCCACGGCTGAGCAGGGCCAGAGGGGCGAGTACCAGCCTGGGCCACGAGACACAGCTTCTTGCCAGGGTCCTGGCAGCTTCCTCTTCCACGGCTACTTCCGCGTAGTAGCCGGGGGGGGGCCCAGAGGCAGGAGCCGCTGCCTGTTGCCCAGGCCACCCTCCACCCCCAGTTTGGAGCCCTGCCCCCTGGGGCCAGGCCAAGCCCAGAGCTGGCTTGGGATCCTATGGGGGGCTGGTAGGGCAAAGGTCCTGGGGGGGCAGAGGTGGCTGGGCCAGGGCCCAGGGGCTCCAGCCATGAAGTCTCGGCAGAAAGGAAAGAAGAAGGGCAGCTCGAAGGAGAGGGTGTTTGGGTGTGACTTGCAGGAACAGCTACAGCGTTCGGGCCAGGAGGGTAAGGAGGCGGCTCAGGGCTGCTGTTGGGTGGGGGGCATGGAGCTTCTGCAGTCCGGTCCAGTCCGAGGGACATGGCGAAGGGGCAGTGGCTTGGGGTCAGCGCCCAGGAAGCTGAGGAGCAGGTGCGGCAGGAAATGTGGCTGAGTAGAGAAGGCAGGGGGCTCCCTTGTGTAACTACCTGGGGATGGGGCGGCTGGGGGTGGGGAGAGGATGGAGAGATGAGAAACTGAGAGAAGTAGGCAAAAGAGAGGCGATGGCATCACTGCTGGGGACAGAGCGGGAGGCTGGGGGGACGACAGGGTCAGCAGATGAGTGGCAGAAGGGCCAACAGGCGGTCCTTGGGTCTGAATGAAAGGAGCAGGAGAAGGGCCCTAGGAAAGTCTGAGGGTGGCACTGGGGAGGATGGGGGTTTCCTGGTTGGAGGAGGGTGCCCAGGGGCGTGGTTGTGGGGCTCTGGGCCCTCTGCAGCCTTGCTGGGCTGCAGGTGAGGGTGTGGGGTGGGATCCCCCCAATCTCCATGACCCTCCCTGTGCCCAGGAGGAACAGGTTCAAGGCGGAGGGCGAGGGGAGAAGCTGCCAAAATGGGGGATGCACGGAAGGGAACAGAGATGCCCTGAGGCTGGGTGGAGGATGGGGTGCAGGGTGCAAAGGAGTGGATGTGGGACTGTCTCTGGGGCCTGTCTACTGCCTCCCTCGGTTCCCCAGAGGGGCTCAGAAGCCCGCGGGAGCAGGGACAACCCTGGGCTCATCCTGGCATGGAGTAGCCACTCACAAACTTAGCTTGATTTGATTTGAAATTGACTGCAGGTATCCTGGCTGCCCAGTCCAGCTTGTTTTTGGCACTTGGAGCTCCTCCCAGAGCAGGGCACGTTTCCCCCCCTCCCCAGCCCACCCCACCCCAATCTGTCATTTCCTCTTTGTCCTCTCCTCTGCTCTGGGCTGTGGCTCCTGCAGTGGAGGGAGGGTGATGGTGGTTCCTAGCTCATTTCCTGCCCTTAGCCCCGCCCCCTTGTCCCCAAACACCTCCTTCCCCTTTTCTCCTCCCCCAGAGGCCCCCATCCCCACTGGCCTCGGTTAAGGGAAACCCCGGGCCCCAAAGCAGAGTGTTACACAGCTTCAGCGGTGAAGGCTCTGCTCTGCCCTTCTCTTCCCACGGGTCGGAGAGTCCGGCTGCCCGCACAGGGCTGACTCCACTACAAGGGATTCCTCTTGAGAACCATGACTCTTGGCCAAGGGCCACATGATCCAATGGGGCTGATGTTCTTCCAGTGCTCTGCAAACCCTCAGTTCGGTCTCCTCACCCCGGTGCTGCCCTTCCCTGTGGCCCCTGGCAACCCCGTGTTACAACACAGACCACCCCCACCCCCCAAGCCAGCCCAGACCCCACTCCTGTGTCCTCTCCCAGCCTTTGCATTCCCAGCAGGTGAGGGGCCTGTTCTCTGAAGGCTTAGACATCTAGGCCTGGTCCTAGTGAATTCCGGAGGAGGAGAGGAGTCCCTCCTGCCCCTCCTCAGAACCTCACCTGAGCCCACGGGTGGCATGATCTCAGCCTCCAGAGCAGCAGTGGCGGCCTCTCCCCATCCCCCCTTCCCCTGGCACAGACAGGTGGGAAGTGAAAGGACAGAGCAACGCTGGCAATGGCTTCTCCCTTTCACCCAAGACTCAGCACGAAAGAAAGCCCACGCTAGTGGAGACCTGTGTTCCTGCTTAATTTATCCTCCCTGATTAGCTTAGTTTTCCCCATCCTTATCTGCTCCATCTCAGCGCCCTCTCCCTGCTCCCGGCCCTAGGAAGGCGGGTCTCTTCCTTCCCCAAGCCCTACCTGTTCTGAGTTCCTCCTTTTCCTAAACTTTATCTTTTTGCTACCTTGTTCAGGTTTCTGATTCTCCAGGTCTCTAAATTCTGGGCTCTCCTCCCTGCCCCTGCGCCCATTCCCCCCGATGTCTCCATTCCTTGACTCCATCACCTCAGCTCTGTCTCTTACTTTCATCTCCCATCCTATGGCTCTGATCTCTATCTCCTTGACTCCCCCCCTCTCTCTGACTGTTATCTCTCCCCTCATCTCCTTGACCCATTTCCTCTGTGGCTCTGATTCCTTAGGCTCTCAAATACTTTCTTTTTCTTTTTCTCCCCCTCCCCTTTTTTTTAGAGAGGTGGTGGGGGAGCGAGAGAGGGAGAGAGAGAGAGAATATTAAGAGGCTCCATGCCCAGCATGGAGCCAGACACGAGGCTTGATCTCACGACCCTGAGATCAAGACTTGAGCCAAAATCAAGAGTCAGATGCTTAGCTAACTGAGCCACCGAGGTGCCCCTTTAAGGGCCTTTTCAGGAGATTCAAAATCACAGAGAACGCAGGATGGGGGAAGATCTGGCTTGGTTGCCATTCCTGTGAAAGGAGCCTAGGCTTTCGGTGACAGTGGACTAGGAGCCAATGGAGCAATGTGGCGGCCAAAAGAGCCGGGGTGGCATTAGGTACCTGAGCATAGAGCAGCAACCCAACTGAGAAGGGTCTGCCCCGTCTCTGCATTCAGTGCTGGGAATCTGAGGGCAGGGCGACCCTGGCAAATGGGCCCGGGTCCTGGAAGGAGGGATGGTGGGTGAACTGTACAGCCAGGACTGAGGCGAGACAAGAGAGGGGACCAGGGTACAAAATTTAACAAAACCCTCACTCTCGGGGCTGCATCAGTGCCCTGGGTTCGATCTTTCTTTCTTCTTTCTTTTTCTTTCTTTCTTTCTTTCTTTCTTTCTTTCTTTCTTTCTTTCTTTCTTTCTTTCTTTCTTTTTCTTTCTTTCTTTCTTCTTTCTTTCTCTTTCAAGTTTATTTATTTATTTATTTTAGTAATCTTTACACCCAGTGTGGGGCTCGAACTTATAGCCCCGAGAATAAGAGTCGCATGGCTCTTGAGCCAGCCGGGAGCCCCTGGGTGGCTCTTTCTTTCTTTTTTTTTTTTTTAAGATTTTTATTTATTTATTTGACAGAGAGAGAGACAGTGAGAGAGGGAACACAAGCAGGGGGAGTGGGAGAGGGAGAAGCAGGCTTCCCGCCGGGCAGGGAGCCGGATGTGGGGCTCGATCCCAGGACCCTGGGATCATGACCTGAGCCGAAGGCAGACGCTTAATGACTGAGCCACCCAGGCACCCCATGGGTGGCTCTTTCTTAAGGAGGCTCTCACTCCCAAGGTTGTGTGTGTTCGCAGTTGGCACCTGCACAGCCCTAGGAGTTGGTGCCTCCTTAAATTCTTCACCCTTGTGCCTTCCTTATCTCACCCAAATCCCGGCTCTGGGGTGCAGGAGGGCAAATGGTGTGGAAACGGGGTCATACAAGGAGGGTTTACAATCGTGGTTGATGGGTTTATTATTTCCTTCATTCTGTATTTCCATCTTACTTAATTACTTAATTTCCCCAAGAACTTGGGATGGAAGTGTGTGGGTAAGCAAGTGCATAGGATTCAGCTCTGTCATAGGAAGGTACACAAAATTGTGACAAAATTGTGATCCAAATCCCAAAATTTTGGGGCACCTGGGTGGGTCAGTTGTTAAGCGTCTGCCTTCGGCTCAGGTCATGATCCCAGGGTCCTGGGATCGAGCCCCACATTGGTCTCCCTTCTCCGTGGGGAGCCTGTTTCTCCCTCTCCCACTCCCCCTGCTTGTGTTCCCTCTCGCTGTGTCTCTCTCTGTCAAATAAATAAATAAAATCTTTTTTAAAAAATCCCAAAATTTTACAAAAAGATAGAATAAAATGCCTGAAGGAATTGTGTTGAAGGAGAAACAAGAAGAAGAGGTAAGATAGGTACCCAGAAGTGCATATCAAGTGATGCTATATGGTTTCTAGATGTGGGCTCTGAGCTTCCTGGTAATTCAAGTAAAGAGATAAACATAATCAGGTATAAAACTCATAAAGCCCATTAGAAAAAAAAAATAGATGGCTAAGGAGAAGCAGCTCTTTCTGACACTGACACGTGAGAGGGATTTCTCTGGTGAGTCTTGGTTAATTGAACTTAGTCTTTTTCTTAGGCAATATTCTCTATTTCAATCTCCAAGGGATGTCACCAAGCCTCAAAACTGATTGAGTACTTCGCTGAGTCATAAATAAACCATTATGGAGCACCTGTTTTGTTTCAACACTGTGCTAAATGCTGGGGAAAATGTTACTATGTGTCAGAGGTGTAGACACAAGAGAAACTAGTGATAACAAAGTGCGGTAGGTACTATAATACAGATAGAAGCAAAGGGTTCAGAATCGGAGGTGATGTTTGAGGTGTGTTTTGAGGGGTCATAGGAGTTGACCAGTCGAAGACAGAGGGAAGGGTATTTTCAGGTAAGGTAATACCAAGGCTTGTTCATGGAGTAGCAAAGAGCTGGATCGGAGGGTTTGTCAGGGAAATGACTGGAGCTGAGGCTGGGATAGCAGCTGGGCCTGGTTTGTGAAGGGTTTAAACATACTGTGCTGAGTTTATATTTCATTCTAGATCTGTGAGGTGAGCAATGAAGATTGGGGTGAAGCAAGATGTTTATGGAGCAAAGGATTTAAGGCAGGGAAGGCTTCAGAAGGATAAATATGTGGCCTTGTGAAGACGGGATTTCATACCTGGTGTTGGAGGGTTTCCTGTGTCTGAGACACCATGTCAGAAAATATGAGAGACATCAAATTGGTCACTCTGTTCGGGCCTCAGAGAGGGCACCAAAAAAGAAAAAAAAATTGGCCACAGTTAGATCTTGTCCTTAAGGAGCTTAAAGTCTAGTAACAGGGGAGGGGGGCCGGGTTGGGAGAGAGAATACAACTTTTTGCACCCTTGTATTTGGATCCTGGCCCTAGCTGGACAATACTAGGCACTTGTTACTTCTTTGACCCTCAGTTTTCTTATCTGGGGACTAGAATACCTAATGCACAGTGCTTGGCACCTAGGCGTTTTTCTCCTGAACTGACCAGTCCCAATTTTGTGTACCTTCCTAGGACAGACCCGATACCCATGCACTTGCTTACAAGAGAGGGTGCTTCACAATAGTCCCTGTCAGCTCTGCCCCATTTGGGTCAGGACAACGAATGTTCCTTCATCTTATACAGAGTGTTCAATAAATGTACTTTCGAGACCTGTCCTGTTACTCCTAATGCCCTTCCAACCAGACTTCTACCCCTTTGAAAATTCTGGAAAACTAGTCATTACAGAGCGACATATTTCAGTTCAATGAAGGCAGAGCTTTCTACCAGGAATGGGCAGTCTGGAGAGTCAGTGCGCCCCCCCTCCCTTGGGGGGATTTATGCAGAGGCTCCAAACCCCGTGGGCAGAGAGATTGCAGAGAGATTGGCAGGCTGGAGCTGATGTCCTCTAAGAATCCTTCTGACAAGTTTTTATTCATGAGCTCTGCTTCCAGTCTCCCCGAACCCCTTCCCCGATGCTTCCATCTCTCAGGTCCCCTGTGGTCTCTGATCTCCCAGACCTGATTTCTCTTTCTCTGCCCCATCTGTGTCCCCAGTGCCGCAGGTGCTAAAGAGCTGTGCAGAATTTGTGGAGGAGTACGGAGTGGTGGACGGGATCTACCGTCTCTCAGGGGTCTCTTCCAACATCCAGAAGCTCCGGTGAGTCAGGCAGTGAGGGGAGGGCTCTATGGGCCAGGAGGACAGGGAGCCAGAGGGGCGAGGGGAAGGGGGAAGGAAAAACATGGGTGCCAGGTGCTGTCTAAGGGAGGCGCTCCGGAGTCTCCTCAGGAAAGGCTGCAACCACGCACCCCATTCCCCCCCAGGCTGGCATGCATGTGTCTACACCGACACATATGTCTCCGCTCCCACATACAACCACCCAGCTTAAAAATTTTCGGATATGATTCACATACCATAAAACTCACTCTTTAAAAATGTACAATCCAGTGATTTCTTTGGTGCATTCACAAGGTCGCACCACCATCACCACTATCTAATTCCAGAACATTTCCTCAGCCCCAAAAGAAACACCCAAAAGCAGTCGCTCCACTTTCCTCCTTTCCCTCAGCCTCTGGAAACCACTGGTCTACCTTCTATCTCTATGACTGTGCTTTCTCTGCACCTTCCATATAAGTGGACTCATATAATTGGAGGCTTTTGTGTCGGGCTTCTTCCCTTAGCATGATTTCAGGGTTCATACAGGTGTCTCAGATGCTGGCACTTCATCTCTTTCTGTGGCTGAATCATATTTTGTTTACCCATCCATCAGCTGATGGACATTTGGGTTGTTTCCATCTCTTGGCTATTCTGAGTAATGCTGCTGTGAACGTTCACGACAAGTCTTCGTGTGGACCTATGGTTTCAATTCTCTGGAGTATAGACCTAGGAGTGGAATTGCTGGGTCATACGGTTACTCCATGTTTAAGTCTTTAAGGAACTGCTGGGCTGCTTTTCCATGGTAGTGCATCATCTCACATCCCCGAGCCTTCCAATTTCTCCACATCTGCCGGCACTTGTTACTGTGTCTTATTATTATTTTTTTTTATTTTATCTATTTGACAGAGAGAGGCACAACGAGAGAGGGAACACAAGCAGGGGGAGTGGGAGAGGGAGAGGCAGGCTTCCCGCGGAGCAGGGAGCCCGATGCGGGGCTCGATCCCAGGACCCTGGGACCACGACCCGAGCCAAAGGCAGATGCTTCACGACTGAGCCACCGAGGCACCCCTACTGTGTGTCTTTTGAATTACAGCCATCCTAGTGGGTGTGAAGTGATACTTCACCTATATTTGCGTTTCCCAATAGCTAGTGACTCAAGCAGATTACTGGTTTGTGTATCTTCTCTGGAGAACTTTCTGTTCAAATCCCTTGCTCGGTTTTAAATTGGGTTATTTGTTTCCTTTGAGTTGTAAGAATTCTTTATATATTCTGGATACTTTTTTAAACGATCGTATTCATTTATGAGAGAGAGAGCAAGGAGAGAACAGCAGCTGGGGATTGGGAGGGGAGGAGGCAGAGGGAAGAGCAGTCTCCCCACTGAGCCAGAAGCCCGATGTGGGGCTCGATCCCAGGACCCCGGGATCATGACCTGAGCCGAAGGCAGACGCTTAACCAACTGAGCCACCCAGGCGCCCCTACGTATTCTGGATATTAAACACTTACCAAGTCTATGATTTGCAAATATTTTCTTCCATTTGGCGGGTTGTCTTCACTTTCTCGGTAGTGTCCTCTGACACACAAAAGGTTGTCATTTGATGTTCAGTGTAATCTATTTTTTCTTTGGCGGCTTGTGCTTTTGGTGTGTTATCCAAGAAACTGTGGCCTGATGCAAGGTCATGAAGATTTACACTTATGTTTCCTTCTAAGAGTTACACTCCTCCGTTTTTACACCTACCCAGAAACATAGGTACATTCATCTCCCCACTTTTATTGAGTCCTACATACCCCACCCTTGCTACTCACACCCACAGCTACATCCCTGACGTGCATGCCTGCTCATGCGCAGCCCCCTTCCCTAGCACCTCCCCCACCCTCACACCCACTCCACGCGGTGACGTATCCATCTATGCCTGCTTGCCCAACAGCCTCCTTCCAAGGCCCGTGCATGTTGACCCTCGACCCTGCCTGGGCCCCTGGGCGCAGCTCTCACCTCTCCCGCCTTCCCCCAGCCCCCACCACTCCTGACCACTCTGCACCTCCCCAGGCAGGAGTTTGAGGCAGAGCGGAAGCCAGACCTGCGGAAAGATGTTTACCTCCAGGACATTCACTGCGTCTCCTCCCTGTGCAAGGCCTATTTCAGAGAACTGCCAGACCCCCTGCTCACTTACCGCCTCTATGATAAGTTTGCTGTGAGTTGAGAAGCAAGGAGGGTGGGAGACAAGGCTGAGGGGTGACTGCTCTGGTTTTGACCTCCCAAGTGTGTCCAGTGCCAGACGGTGTCCTGTGATGCTGAATGACCAAGACCACCTGAGAATGAAAAGACCCCTCCCTGCAAATCCCCCCGGGCCTGCTACCTCCGCCCTCCCGTCCCTCTTCTCTTTGCCCTTCCTTGTAAGGCCTGCAGATCACACACAGTGCCGGGGCGAGACTAGGGTAAAGTAGAACCCAGACAGCAGAGGGCCCTTGGAAATCACCTAGACCAGAGCTTCCTTACATTTAAGAGAATGAGAACCCTTCTTAGAAGTCAGCACTTTTTCAGGCATGCCCCTCCAGGAGCAGATTGTATGTCGAACATCTTTGGAATAAGAAAACACATGACAAAAATGCTATCTTGAATTCAGTAACATTTTACAAATAAGTTGCATCTTATTGAGCGGAATAGCATTTAGAAATCCAGAATAGCAGCCCACACCATTCAGGCCACACAGGCTAGACTGGGTGGGCACAGGCCTTCCTGGGCACCTTGGGATAACTACACAGCCCCTGGAGCACCCACAGGGAGGGACCACCAAGGTAGTCCTGTGCCAGAGCCTTCTGAGGAGGATGCTAAGGCAGAATGGCAGGAAGTTGCTCAAGGTCACAAAGCTATTAAGTGGCATAGTCAAGACCCAGCTGCAGGACTTGTAGGCCCCAAATTCTGAGCTCTGTCTGCTATGTCAGCATCCTTCGAAAGATCTGGGGTGGGGGATGGTGGGGGTACTGCACAGAATTGTTTCTGAGAGTCGGGCTCAGTGCTCCCAGGAGTAAGCAGGGGCAGAGCTGACTTGTTTGTTTGTTTTTTTAAGATTTTATTTATTTGTCAGAGAGAGCGAGAGAGCGCCCAAGCAGGGGGAGGGGCAGGCAGAGGGAGGGAGAAGCAGGCTCCCCGCTGAGCAAGGAGCCAGATGCAGACTCGATCCCAGGACCCTGGGATCATGACCTGAGCTGAAGGCAGACACTTAACTGACTGAGCCACCCGGGTGCCCCAGAGCTGACTTGTTTCTTGAACCTTCCTCCCATCCTCCCAGGATGCCGTGGGAGTGCAACTGGAGCCTGAGCGCTTGATCAAGATCCTAGAGGTGCTTCGAGAACTCCCTGTCCCAAACTATAGGTGCGTGGGGCTCCCCCGCTCCCAGAGTCCCAACCACCCCCAAACAGCCCTGGGGTCTTGACTTGTCTCTTCTCTTCCGGCTCCCAGACCTCCATCCTACCCCTGCCCTAGGTGTCTTCTGTCTGACCCTTAGCCCCTGATGCCTCCTTTCTGCAGGACCCTGGAATTCCTCATGCGACACTTGGTGCACATGGCCTCATTCAGTGCTCAGACCAACATGCACGCCCGCAACCTGGCCATCGTGTGGGCCCCCAACCTGCTCAGGTGGGCACATGGGTGAGCAGTGGGTGGGGGTCTGGGCACAGCCTAGCCCCAGAGGCTGCTCGGGAATGGGGGTGTCTGTGTGGGTGCACTGGAGAGGGCTGTGGGGGTCTTGCCGAGCCCAGAGAGAAACAGGAAGGTTCAGAAGTACATTGAGTGGGATGCGGTTTACCCACTGGACACAAGGCCTTTGTGTCTTCTTACACT
This sequence comes from Neomonachus schauinslandi, assembly GCF_002201575.2. Lineage (NCBI taxonomy): Eukaryota > Metazoa > Chordata > Mammalia > Carnivora > Phocidae > Neomonachus > Neomonachus schauinslandi. The sequence goes on along the minus strand of NC_058408.1, from coordinate 5,285,947 downwards.
GTATCACTGAGCTTGGGGACTGGAACAGGAAGAGTCCTTGTGGAATGTTTGTTGAGCAAACATCTTACAGTCTCTTGGAGAACTAGCCTGCATATCACTCTCTGTGATGCAAGGCAGACTGTAAGAAATCCTGATATTCATTATAACAAGGCACTCTCGTGTGCAAAGGAAATAGAGATTAATTCTGAGGGGGGTGTCCAAGAGGGCTTCCTGAAGGAAGTGGCATTTGAGACTTGAATCATGCATGTAGTTTAAGAGGTGGAGATGAGGTTAAGGGCATGCAGGGGAGAGGGTTTAGGGTATTTTTAGGGAGAATTCCAATGGGGAAGTACGGTGGGACTGGAGGGGAATAACTCCACATCTCCACAGGTCTAAGGACATAGAGGCCTCCGGCTTCAATGGGACAGCAGCCTTCATGGAGGTGCGCGTGCAGTCCATCGTGGTTGAGTTCATCCTCACACACGTGGACCAGCTCTTCGGGGGCGCTGCTCTCTCTGGTCAGTGTCCCTCCCACCCACCACACCACCACACTCTGCTGGAGTCATGTCAGAGTGACAGAGGGCTTCAGAGGTCACCTAGTTCAGTCTCCATGTTCTGCAGATGGGAGAACTGAGTCTCATGGAGGGATGTTGCTTATTGTCACATGGAGAAGACCCTGGGGAGACGATGGTGTAGTCTGTACTTGAGCAGACCCCTCCCGCAGCCATCCTGGTTCTTGGGGCTACTGACTGATCATTCCCACCCCTAGCCCACAGGGCCAGTGTCCTGGGATCTCCTGCCCCATGTCCCTGAGGATTCCCTCTTGAGGAGCTAGACACAGAGGGTCTGCTTCCAAAGGCCTCTGAGTATACCCATAGCGTGGTAGTTAGCTGGTGAGTGGGGGGTGCCGTGAGGATCTGGATACCTGAAGCCCTCTCTCATCTCTGTTCTTGGCTGGCCAATTCCTCTTCTTTCCCTAGGTGCGGAGATGGAGAGTGGATGGCGATCACTTCCAGGGGCCCGTGCATCAGGCAGCCCCGAAGACCTTATGCCCAGGTCCCTGCCCTACCACCTGCCTAGCATCCTGCAGGCTGGTGACGGACCCCCACAGATGCGGCCCTACCACACTATCATCGAGTTTGCAGAGCACAAGTAAGGCCTCCTTCCTGGGCCCTCCTCCCCTACACTGACCACCAGGCTCCAACCCTAATGTTTTCTCTATTCCCTCCAGGAGAAAGGGGTCTTTGAAGGTCAGGAAGTGGAGATCTATCTTCAATCTGGGTCGCTCTGGCCACGAGACCAAGCGTAAACTTCCCCGGGGGGCTGAAGACAGGGGTAAGTCTGCAGTGATGTAGGGGGGCTCTGCTGAAGGGGTACCAGACCCTGGCTCTACAAACATCCGTGTCTTGCAGAGGACAAATCCGAGAAGGGGACTTTGCGGCCAGCCAAGAGCATGGACTCACTGAGTGCTGCAGCTGGGGCCAGTGATGGTGAGTATAGGTGTGCACTCGGTGCGTGTGTGTGCGTGCATGCACAGGCTGGTGAACACCTGTGTGCAAGCATGTCTGTGACTGTGTCTGCAAAGGAATAACAGTATTAGGGATGAGCCCATAGTGTGTGCATTCCTGTGTGTTTGTGTCTGTGCACGTGGCCATGTGTGCTAATTTCAAAAATATATAACGAGTGCCTATGACACACCAGCCGCAGTCCCAGATGTTAGGTTTAGTAGTGAGTTTGTCATCTAATCAATTGGTGTGTTCATATGAGTGTACATAGAGGTTCAGAGTGGTGTGTGTGTGATGGCCAGTGAGTGTATCTGCAGAGAGGGAAGGGGGTTCCTAAGTTAGTGTAGGTGCACTGTCTGGCTGTGGAGCATTCGCAGGAGTGGCCCAGGGAAGCTGGACCGGGTGCCCTCCAGGCTGTTCTGGCTCTCAGGCTTGAGAAAGCAGGGGACATCCGCCAGAGCCTTCCCGAGGTGTCTGGGCCCCTTGCAGCTGAGCTTATCACTCTCCTCTCTCTCCTCCACAGAGCCAGAGGGGCTGGTAGGACCCAGCAGTCCCCGGCCAAGCCCACTGCTGCCGGACAGCTTGGAGAATGATTCTGTGGAGGCAGCAGAAGGTGAACAGGAGCCCGAGGCAGAGGCCCTGGGTGGCACAAATTCTGAGCCAGGCACGCCACGAGCGGGGCGGTCAGTGATCCGCGCCGGGGGCAACAGCCGTGCAGAGCGCTGTGTTGGAGTCCACATCTCGGACCCCTACAATGTCAACCTCCCTCTACACATCACCTCCATCCTCAGCGTGCCCCCAAACATCATCTCTAACGTCTCCTTGGCCAGGCTCACCCGTGGCCTTGAGTGCCCCGCCCTACAGCCCCGGCCAAACCCTGCCTCTGGCCCTGGCCCTGGCCCCCCAGGTGAGGCCCCAGGGATTTCCCAGGACTGGGAGAAGGGACTAGAACTCTGAGCTGAAGCTCTGATGCCAGGGATCTGTCCTGGGAATGGCAGAGGCCTCGGGCCTTGGGCTTTGGGTGGTCACCTTCAGCTGCCTCCCTGGATTCCAGATTGGAGGGATCCAGTAATATTATCAGGTTCTGTGAAATTCATGGAGAGAGGATCTCTGGCATCCCTCAGATCACTGATATACCCAAGAATGGGAGTCTGTGTCAGACATATACAGTAGGGATTACTAAGTACAAGGTGGGGATATATAATAGATGATGGTAAAAATAATAATAATAATAATAATAATAATGGTATTAATACTAATAGTTAACATTTATTGAAGGTTTACTATGCGCCAGGTGCCGTGATAAGGACTTTGCAGGCATCAGCTTATTTCATTCTCAAATAATCTTATGATACAGTTACTGTTGCTTGCAGTGGAACCGGAGACCTAGGTTAAACTATTTGCTGTTGATTTAGGTTGGAGGTGGCAGAGCTGGGATCTTAGACAAATCTGAGTCTTGCTTTCCTCATATTTAAAATGAGGATAAATACCCTACATTATAGAGTTGTTTTGTGGGGGAAAAATAAGATAATGCCTTGTGAAATATACAGCCTGGTGCCTGGCAGCTGGTGGGAGCTCAGTCAAGGCAGCTATAAGCCAGTAGTTAGGGATATTGATCTGAGAGGATCAGCCACATGGAGTATCTAGGCTGGCCCTGTATGTAGCAATGTTAGGAAGTGTTGGCCCTGTACGTAGCAGTGTTAGGAAGACCCACATTGGAAAGGATCGAGGCTGGTCTTCATCTTTGTGTTCCTGAGAATACCTTTCTCCCAACAGATGAGAAGTTGGAGGCAAGTTCAGCCACAGGTCCCCTGGCTGAGAGTGGCCCAGAGGACATGGCCCCTGCCCTGGAGGACTGCCTGTCCCAGGAGGTGCAGGATTCCTTCTCCTTCCTAGAGGACTCGAGCAGCTCAGAGCCTGAGTGGGTGGGGGTGGAGGATGGGGAGGTGGCCAAGGCAGGAGCAGCAGGAGCAGCCTTCTCCCCTGGGGAGGACGACCCTGGGATGGGCTACCTGGAGGAGCTCCTGGGAGTTGGGCCTCAGGTAAGGAGGAGCTGTGCTGGGTTTGGGGGTGGTAAGGAAGCCAGAGGGTGGACAGGGCCACCTGGTCCTGAACCCCAGTGCTATGCCTACAGGTGGAGGAGTTCTCTGTGGAGCCACCCCTGGATGACCTGTCTCTGGATGAGGCGCAGTTTGTCCTGGCTCCCAGCTGCTGTTCCCCGGACTCTGCTGAACCCAGGCCCGAAGGAGAGGAGGAAAGTGGGGAGGAAGTCTTCCTGAGTGCCTATGATGACCTAAGTCCCCTTCTGGAGCCCAAACACCCAACCTGGGAGGGTCCAGGAAATCTGGAGGAAGAGACAGCAGGGTGTGGAAGACAGGGGGCTCCAGGGCAGGCTGAGGGAGAGCAGGCATGCTGCAAAGTTGGGGAGGACAAGGAGGCTGAGCCTGAAAGCACATGGGACATCAGGGAGGAGGCTGAGGGGAGTCCAGAGAGTGAGGTGGAGGATGGAGAGGCAGGTGAGGAAGGAAGGCAGGCTGGGGGAAGCCAAGAGATGATGGCCAGTTTGCAAGAAGGGAGTAGGAAAAAGACAGAGGTCAAGGGAGAGGAGTCCAAAGGTCAGCAGGAGGATGAGAGTATGGAGGAAGCTAAGGATGTGGAGGGAACCGGAGGAGAGCAGGGCAAAGACAAGCAGATGGAAAGAAAGACTGAGAGAGAGGAAGACGCTGAGGAAGGAGAGGAAAGAAAGACTGAGAGAGAGGAAGACGCTGAGGAAGGGGAGGAAAGAAAGACTGAGAGAGAGGAAGACGCTGAGGAAGGAGAGGAAAGAAAGACTGAGAGAGAGGAAGACGCTGAGGAAGGAGAGGAAGGCCAGGTACAAGCCAGAAGCGACCCAAAGTGTAGGGTCCAGGAAAACCAAGTTGCTGAGGAGAGCTGGGAAGTTGTACACAAACAAGAGGCTGAAGGAGGCAGAGAGGATGAGTTTAAAGGACAGAAGGGGCAAGAGGACCAAGAGGCAAGAGAAGACCAAGGAGATGGTGAAGATGGCAGAAGCCCAGAAGCAGCAGCTGAAGGAGAAGGGGAGATCAGCATGGACCAGGAGAGTGGGGATGGAGAGTCTGAGAGAGACCAGGGGGCTGGAGGTGACCATTTAGGAAAGGACTCCCTTCCTGAAGGGTCACATGTAGAGTCCCTGGAGGTTGACAGTGCCAAAGAGGGCAATTCCCAGTCCTCTGAGTCAGAACAGGCAGCCCCACAGCCACCCCAGCCAGAGGAGATGGAGCCTGAGGGACAGCCCAGTCCAGAGGGCTGCAATCTGTGCCCCTGTCCTCTTGGCTCGGCTAGTGGTGTGGGCATGCGCCTGGCTTCCACCCTGGTTCAGGTCCAACAGGTCCGCTCTGTGCCTGTGGTGCCCCCCAAACCACAATTTGCCAAGATGCCTAGTGCAATGTGTAGCAAGATCCATGTGGCACCTGCAAACCCATGCCCGAGGCCTGGTCGGCTGGATGGGACTCCTGGGGAAAGGGCTTGGGGGTCCCGAGCCTCCCGTTCCTCTTGGAGGAATGGAGGCAGTCTTTCTTTTGATGCTGCTGTGGCCCTAGCCCGGGACCGCCAGAGGACTGAGGCTCAGGGAGTTCGGCGGACCCAGACCTGTACTGGGGGTGGGGACTATAGCCTCATCCCCAGAACCTCCCCCTGTAGTATGATCCCTGCCTATTCTTCTCGGCCACTTAGCTGCCTGGAGCTCCCACCTGAAGACACAGAAGGGTCTGGACACCGAAGTCGGCATAGTCTGCCCCCCAGGGAACCCCAGCCCCCTGTCCCTCTTCTGTCCCCCCAGCGCCGATCGTATGCATTTGAAACACAGGCTAACCCTGGGAGAGGTGAGGGACTGTGAGTAGGACCATAGCACTGGGCAAAGAGGACAGTAAGTTGTTTCCAATCTCCAGGGTCCCAGACTAGCTGTCTCTTCTGCAGCCTGAGCAGCTGGAGTGCCCAACACCATAGGCTTTGACCCTCCAGCTTCTCTTTTTGACTGTGGGAAGCATTGCCTCAGTTGGTTTACCTGAGTTTGTCTCAGACACAAAGCACTCACTTATCCCTTTGGATATTCCCAAGAAAGTCACCAAGATCCTGTTATGAGGGAGTGGGGTCATTGGTCAAAGGGAATGTAGAGTAGGCAGAATACTTAGAGGTTTTTCAAAGTGAAGAATGAAGAGGGAACTCCAGCAAAGTTCCTGCCTCCCTCTGAGGCTGTGCACTTCCCTTCATGGAAGCCCAGGGTGGAGGAGGGGAGGGCCAGGTCAGAGCCTGTCACACATAAACACTTCTGAACTGCCCATCCTAATTCTGCTCTTGGATACCTCCAGACCCTCTTAGCTCTAGATTAGGAGGAACACATCAAGGAGCTCGTGGAAGGCCTCAAAGGCCTCAAAGGAGGGACTGGCCCCCTTTCCAGAATCTCTCCCCTCTGCTTCCAGTCACCTTTAGGAAAAGAGGCCTTGTACGGATCTCCCTGGCTTCTCCTTTTTCCTCTGGAATAAATTCCTCCTATTTCAGGGAAGGGAAATGGCATAACTCAGGCCATGGTCAGGCTTCTCCAGACAGGCTGGGGCCACAGGTTCCATTCTAGTAAGAAGCAATGTCTCCGAATAAATGTTGTACTTTTATATGGAAACTGTGGAGTCTCATTATTCTTATTAGAGTCGTAGGTGATAGGGATCGCATTTTCGTGTTTGGCAAAACGTCCTTTTGCTGTTGTTGTTTGGGTGCTCTTTCTCAGTTGTTGTCATGGAGACCCATGGCTAGAAACTGGAGCTAGGTTCACGGTGGTCAGGAAATGAGGAAGAGAAACTTGTATTTACATAATGCTAGTTATCTACCAGTAAAGGCTAGGTATTCTACAAGCAAAGAATCTATGCCCTTTAGTTACTCCACATAACAGTTCTGTAAGGTTGGTACTGGTATCTCCATTTTACAGATAGGAGACCTGTAAAATGAGGTCAGTTAGGGAGGCTGATTAAGTCAAAGGCTTGCCGAAGATCTCAGAGGTAAGAAGTGAGAGCGGCAGGTTTGAGACCCGAGTTCGTCTGGCTCCAGAGGCTAAACTCTTCTCATCACACCACACTGCTCCAGATCCAGTAAGGGTAGGTCTTAACTGAGAGGAACAGGAATCAAGATCCTTCTCACGGCAGCTGAAAGCCTCACAAAAACTCGAAGCTCTGGAGGTCTTTGGGTGAGTAACTGCTGACGCTAATACAAAAGAGTATACCCATAACTGTCCTCCTCTCCAGTGGACACCAAAAGAGGGTCCTGATCCAAGATGGCCTCCCAAGTGGCCCTTGTTAAAGATGGCGCCTCCGTCCGACTTCCTTCCCTTTGATCTAAGCCTGCCTCGCTCCCTTCTACCCCTAAAAACGCCCTGTCCAGGAGAAAGATGGTAGCACACATTAGTTGTCTTTCTCCCGTTCTTGCCGAGAGCGACAAAGACTTCAGTGTCATTCTCCGCGGATCCCAGGAAGTTCCTTCGTCTCCGCCCCGGCGACATCCCCACCCATCCGCATCTTCCAGCCTCATCAAGCGGGAAAGACCGGAAGCGGGGCGGCTCAGGGGCTGAGGAGGCTGGGCGGGTCGAGAGAGACACTTCCGCCCCTCACCAACATGGCCGCAGGCCGGGAGTGCGCATGAGCAGCTGTCCATGGAGCTCTCCGAGTCCGGAGAGACAGAACACGGTCTGGGGAGATCGGCGGCCTCGGCGGCCTCGGCCGGTGAGTTCGGGACCGGACGCGAGTCGGGGGTCTGGAGGCTGGGTGGGCCGGCAGGCAGGGCAGCCTTGATTTTCTTCCCGTTTTCAGGTGGCGGACCTCCCGGGAAGGAAGCCTTTGTTTTGAGGGAGGGGGCCGTGCCCGCTGCTTTCTCTCCCGCCCCCCTTTGTGGGCCGAGCGCACTCCCCGCCCCCGAGCGCGCGCGTCCCCGCCCTCCTGCGCTGCCAGCCGCGGACCGGGACCGCGGGCCCGCCGAGCCCCGCGCCCTTTCCTGGCCGCCGTGCGCAGCGCCGGGCCGCGGGCCGAGCGCGGCGGCCGCCCGGACTCCCGGGCTCGCGGGCTCGCGGGCTCGCGCCTGCCGGCTGCGGGGCCTGCGGGGAGACGCCGCCTTCTCGGGCAAGGTCGGGGCGCCGGACTTCTCTCGGGACTTGGTGATTTTCCCCTTTGTGTCCAGACGTAGCAGGGGCTCTTGCTGGGCCCTCCTGGCCCGAGCGTGCACGCCACAACATCCTGTCCGCGTTTCCGTGTCGCATCCCCTAATGCTCAGGAAATGCTTCCGGATGTCCAACTAAGATTTGAATAAGCAGCCCGACCCGGTTGCTGGGTGTCCTCAGAGGCTGCCCCTGGCTGACAGCTGTGGGCGATAGAGACGCCTCCTGTGCCCTGCCGTCTCTTCCATCGCCTCCTCCTGCAGTCAGCGCAGAAGCCTCGGAGGGGCCCTTCGTAGGTTTGAGGATGGACAGGTAGGTGGTACCGAAACGCTGGTGCTACTTCCCCTTAGGGACTGGGATCTTCTTGCAGCGTTACTTCCTCCGGACAGTTTCACTTTCAGTTCTTTTTTTTTTTTTTTTTTTCCTTTTTTCTTTTTTTTTTTTTTTGTTTTTTGGGTTTTTGGTGTTTTTGGTTTTTTTTTTTTTCAAACTTTCCTT
>NC_058408.1:4837648-4924457 GCF_002201575.2 Neomonachus schauinslandi | reverse complement strand
TTTCCCCCGCTTCATTCTTCCCCTCCTGCTACCTTCTTCTTCTTCTTCTTTTTTTTTTTCTTAACATATATTGCATTATTTGTTTCAGAGGTACAGATCTGAGATTCAACAGTCTTGCACAATTCACAGCGCTTACCAGAGCACATACCCCCCCCCAGTGTCTATCACCCAGTCACCCCATCCCTCCCACCCCACCCCCCACTCCAGCAACCCTCAGTTTGTTTCCTGCGATTAAGAATTCCTCATATCAGTGAGGTCATATGATACATGTCTTTCTCTGTTTGACTTATTTCGCTCAACATAATACCCTTCAGTTCCATCCACGTCATTGAAAATGGCAAGATCTCATTCCTTTTGATGGCTGCATAATATTCCATTGTGTGTGTGTGTGTGTGTATATATATATATATATATATATATATATATATATATATACACCACATCTTCTTTATCCATTCATCTGTCGATGGACACCTTGGCTCTTTCCACAGTTTGGCTATTGTGGACATTGCTCCAGCACTTATTTTCTTAATAATTATTTATCTTATTAATTCTTACCAGCACTTACTTTCTGATGATGATGATGATGATCACTCTCCTGGAGTTGGTGTTCAAAAGGTTTCTTTTCCTGTTCCAGCAATTCATTAGTTAGTTTCTAAAAGATAAAATTCATAGGCAGAAGCTTCTAGGAGTTTCCTGAGTCTAGGACATCTCATTGGTGACAAAATCCCTTCTCGAGTTTTATTCTGCTTCTCATTCTTGAGGGGGCATGGGACAATGGATCATCTTCTGTAGTTATTTCCTGCTGGATGTGGGCATCATCGTGGGAATCAGCAGAGGTGCAGAACCTCTTTCTAACTAGTCTGAGATATGTGAGTCACCAGGCTCAGCTCTGAGCTGTTCATACCCTTGTGTTACCACCATCTGTAATTGTATGGCCTCTGTATGCTTGGTCACAAACTGTACCAAACAGGTAAGTATGCAGGTCCAAAAAGTAATGAGTCACGGGATTATTAGTGGCCGCAGGAAAGAGAGGAGATTTGTGATACTGGGTCGTGCCGTTTGATAGTCGGCCAGACTTAATCAGAAGATCCTCCTCTGGTCGAAGGTACGCAGTCAAGCCTCCTGATCAAAGAGTTTTTTAATATCCACTTCTACTTCATCTGAGGTATTATTACCCCAGGTACAACATGAAGTATTAGTTATTACACAGATTCCCCGCTCCTTCTGCTAACAAGTAGTCCAGAGCTGGTCTATTATCTCACACTACATTAGCTAAGGAGTCAAGGACAATTTTTAATTTCTTGAGGGCACTGCCTATATTTCTAGCCCATGTTTCTATTGTGCCAATTCCCGAAGGGTGGCTTAACCCAAGGGGCGGTTAATGTGATGGCCAATCCAAAGCTGGCCAGAATCAGTCCCAGGGCTCTCTTTCCCCGATGGGAAGATTGAGTAGGATTATGTAAGGTCATCCTCACAGGACCCATGAAGCATACAGTACATTGCCCAGTGAGCTGGACATCGTCAATGGACACGTGAGCAACAGCAAGAAGCAGGGAGATAAAAATCCCAGCTGGAGATGAGTCCCTTGGGTGCCTATGGTGGGATGATCCACAAATAAAAACATATCCTGGGGTGTACAGGCTCAGTGAGTCTGCACTGAGTTAAACCAGTTAAGCAATTTGGGACCCCAGCTCGGGGATGCCATTGCATTCAGGAGACAAAGGTCCGCTCCACAAGACTGTGTAATTGATTGGACCCGTGGCTGCCTTTCCAGGGGCCTGATTATATAAATAGGTACGTCTCCAGCACCCCTTAGGTTTGGTCAGTCTTGTCCTTGCCTTACACTGACTTTCCCACGTCCCTCTAGCGTTGTCGCATCCCTTCACTGGACACCAATGAGCTTCACTTGGAAAGCAATCCTCAGTGACATTGAGGGGCTGTGGATGTCTCAGGGGTACACCCACAGCAGGGCCGGGCGCTGACGTGCAATTTGGGTATAGCACCCCTCTCCTCCCAGTATCATTAAGATTTACACACAGAATTTCTCTATGGGAATGACCCAGCCGTATAGCTATGGAAGGAGAATTTTTATTTTACTTTATTCTTAAAATTTATTTATTTATTTATTTGAGAGAGAGAGAGAGAACATGAATGGGAGGGGCAGAGGGAGAGGAAGAGAAAATCTCAAGCAGACTCCCCACTGAACACAGAGCCTGACTCTGGGCTTAATCCTACAACCCTGAGATCATGACCTGAGCTGAAACCAAGAGTCGGACGCTTAACCGACTGAACCACCCAGGCACCCCTGGAATGAGAATTTTTTTTTTTAAAGATTTATTTATTTATTTGAGAGAGCAAGAATGAGAGAGAGTACATGAGAGCGGGGAGGGTCAGAGGGAGAAGCAGGCTCCTCGCCGAGCAGGGAGCCCGATGCGGGACTCGATCCCAGGACTCCAGGATCATGACCTGAGCCAAAGGCAGTCGCCCAACCAACTGAGCCACCCAGGCACCCTGGAATGAGAATTTTTAAAGGAATTCGGGAGCCCATAAAAAAACTTACATTAGTTCTTGCTTCGGCATCACATGCACTAAAATCGGAATGATACAAGGAAGATGATCATGGCCCCTGAGCAAGGATGACACGCACATCCGTGAAGCATTCCCTATCTTTATGTATTAATCGAAATCAAATTTTGCATTGTAATTATGTGTTATTTCCTAAGCCCAAAATGTATGTATTAAGCATAAAACCTGTTATAACTTAAAAAAAGATTTGCCACTGCTGCATTAGAATAGAGTGGACTTCACATCTAACATTTTTTTTAAGAGCAGAAAATTTTTTTTTCCTGATTTTTATCCTTTAGAACATATCACTTAGCAAACAGGACATCTTCAGAAAGGATTCAGTAGCATTTTATTAAAGGATCTGTGTGCCAAGTACTATGCGTATTTATATGTTGGCCGGTCATCTCTAACAACTTAATGTTAAAAATTGTGTGTTTGTCATACAGCCCTAAGTGGAGGTAGCCGGACCTCACTGATATGCCTTTCAGTCTCATTGAAAACTTACACCACAGCTCATATTGCTTGTTCTCTGAAATGTCTAAAGGACATGAGCTCTCAGCCATGAAGAACTTTGGCTTCTCAGAAACAGCTTGTTGCCAAGGTCAGGCTAAGAGGAGACCTGCTTACCCTTGTGGTTGCCCAGCTCACGTGAGCCGTCCCCACTTTCCCACTTAGCTAGCTCGCCTCTGCGTATGAGCTATTGACCTGAAGGTACTTAACTAGTAGTCTGTTACTAGTTAGGTACCTACACAACATATCTCCGTTGACAAGTCATTTTAACATTAATTAAGTGAAAAGAAAACTGATTATTCTTTCAGTAGTTTGGAGCCTTTGTGGTCTCAGATGTCCTGATTTCAATTCTCTTTTTTTCAATTGTGTGCTTGGAAACAGCATATATATATATATGCTATATAATTATAGCATATATATATCATTATATCATTATATCATATATATATATATTTTACTGTGGTTTTCAGGATTTTTTTTTAACACAATGAAGCCTTAAAAAAAAAAAAAAGATGTTCACACATTCTCAATGTATGGTAAAACAGATAGAAGTAGCTTCTCTGGGTCCAGAGCAGGGTCCAGAGTCCTACTCACTGGGCTAACTCTCCTAAACCAGCTCCTGATGGCACCTGAATCATCTGCACGGGGCTCTTGGAAACCACTGGTCAGGAGCATTCCTTGTTCTCATTAGCCAAATAACAGTACTTCCGTCACCACTGTCAGATTGATTTGGTCTTCATAATTTTGTATTCTGGTTTCAGTCAGAATAATTCCAATTTGTATTTTATTTTCATTCCAATTTTTAAATTAATTTTTTTATTCATTCTTAATCAGGTTCATCAGTAAATGCTGTTATTCGGAAGAACTGTGATTCCAGCAAATGAGGATAACTGATGCCTTTTTTGCAGTTTTGAACAAAAGCATTTACAACTTCTAAATTATTATTTTGTAAAATTCTTACAGCCTCACCATTTCACCTCAGCACATGCTGATTTAATATTGTTTTATGTAAAATAGTCCTTTTCCCATTGTGTCGTTAGTTCTTAAAATGCATTAAAAAATAACCAAGTTGACTTTCTCACCTTATATAACCAACTGTATTACAAACACATATTGGGGTGACAGTGTCCTGGACAGACATAATATTTCTCACATATGACTTTACTGAGGAAATAATATACCAGTTAGCATGGTCATGTCACCTTGTGCTTCAAATTGAAATTTTTAGGATCATGAAATTACAAAGTCAGATAAGGGATTTATAAGTATTTTTTTGGTAATGCCTTAGGCAGCCTTTCCAGAGTAAATTCTGGGCCCCGTTGCTGTTTATGTTTTATTGGATATATTTTGCCTTTTTCATTTTATCAATTTCCTGGAAAACCATCTTCAATAAATGTTTCCTAGTCTCTTTAGGTGTACGGTTGGTAGTCATGGGAGTGACACATAAGCGAGGCCAGAAGTTGGGTTGAGAGTGCAAGAGACTATACTGTGCTTTAATATGTTATACTTGATAATAAGTGTATAAGTTGCCAATATATGAATTGATGTTAAATATATCTCCCACTTAGGGGTGCCTAGATGGCTCAGTCTGTTAAACATCTGCCTTCAGCTCAGGTCATGTTCTCAGGGTCCTGGGGTGGAGCCCCATGTCAGGCTCCCTGCTCAGTGGAGAACCTGCTTCTCCCCCTCCTTCTGCCGCTCCCCCTGCTTGTGTTCTGTCTCTCTCTCTGACAAATAAATAAATAAAATCTTAAAAAAAAAAAAAAAACCAAAAAACTAGAAGGGGTGGTGCCTTGGATCCCCAACTCTGGAGTGGGAAAGTCACCTGCACCAGGGGTGGTGGGCGCCTGGGTGGCTCAGATGGTTAAGCGTCTGCCTTCGGCTCAGGTCATGATCTCAGGGTCCTGGGATCGAGTCCCGCATCGGGCTCCCTACTCCTTGGGAGCCTGCTTCTCCCTCTGCCTTTCTCTCTCGCTCTGTCTCTCATGAATAAAAAAAAAAAAAAAAATCTTTAAAAAAAAAAACCAAAAACTAGAAGGGGTGGTGCCTTGGATCCCCGACTCTGGAGTGGGAAAGTCACCTGCACCAGCAGCTCGGCAGATGAGGTGCTACAAGCAACAGACGACAGCAAACACACCCGTGAGTCACTCTCTGACCTGAAATTTGTGTTCCAGGGACACGCAGTTAAGTAAAACCCCAGTGGACGGGACAGTCAGATCTCAACTACCGTGATTTCAGTCCACACAGCGCTAGTCTGCTGGTCTGTCTCGCTGCCTTGACGAGATTAAGCCACTTTCCCTGTAACCGTTCAGTGAGAAATGCCACCGCTCATTGCTAATACATGGTTAAAATGGATAGTTTTCAAGTCCTCTTTGCCTTGCTCACCAGCTTCCAGAGGCCAGGTACCGTGTTTCAGCCCTTAAGATCTTACTTAGTGTGAACACTATCCTGATATTAATTATTGTCGTAGAGGTTCTAGGAATATCTCAAGGTACAGACACACCAGAGCACCCTTGGGAACTGAACTCCCTGGGGAATCTAAGTAAACTCATAGCAGAGGGAAATAAACTAAAAGGCTGTCGGACATGTCACCAACACCCGCAGACTGAAATCGGATGGCTTATACACCACCCAATGCAGAGGGACCCTAATGTAAGTTTTTTTTTCACATCAAGAAATAACTTTATCCAGTGGGAATTCAAATGGGAGATATATATATTTTTAAAGATTTTATTTATTTATTTGACTGACAGAGAGAGAGAGCACAAGCAGGGGGAGCGGCAGAAGGAGGGGGAGAAGCAGTCTCCCTGCCGAGCAAGGAGCCCGATGTGGGACTCGATCCCAGGACCCTGGGATCATGACCTGAGCCAAAGGCAGCGGCTCAACCGACTGAGCCACCCAGGCGTCCCATTTTTTGTTTTTTTTTTTTTTTTAATTCATGAGAGACAGAGAGAGAGAGAAAGGCAGAGGGAGAAGCAGGCTCCCAAGGAGCAGGGAGCCCGATGCGGGACTCGATCCCAGGACTCTGGGATCATGACCTGAGCCGAAGGCAGACGCTTAACCATCTGAGCCACCCAGGCGCCCACCACCCCTGGTGCAGGTGACTTTCCCACTCCAGAGTCGGGGATCCAAGGCACCACCCCTTCTAGTTTTTTTTTTTTTTAAGTTTTTTTTTTTATTCATGAGAGACAGAGCGAGAGAGAAAGGCAGAGGGAGAAGCAGGCTTCCCGCGGAGTGGGGAGCCCGATGCGGGGCTCGATCCCGGGACCCTGAGATCATGACCTGAGCCGAAGGCAGACGCTTAACCATCTGAGCCACCCAGGCGCCCACCACCCCTTCTAGTTTTAAAGAAGAATGCATGGCCAACAGTCCTAGGTGGGGCCCTGTGCATATTGGGTGTGGTTGATCCTGGGGTGACCCACTTTTCCCTGGGAGGTGCACCCAAAGGCCAGGTTTGTTGGGTGAAGCCTGATTTCAGTAGGTAAGGGGAGGCCAAAGTGGCAGAAGGACACTTGCTGAGCACGTTGGAGATGAATTACACGCTCAATGGCCAGAGAAAACTCCGGGTCTGGTGGTGAGGAGGAGTGAGGGCCTTCAGGAAAGAGCCTCCCGTAAGTCGTTCTGAATGGGCTGGATTTTGGTTTACTCTTTGGGGCGGCTCTTACCCTGGGGGGAGCTATAGGTAATAATTTTCAACAGTTTTGCTCTGTTTCTGGACACAACTTCACCAGGGTCTTTTCCAGAAGATTCTTTTAGCTCCTCCTGTTTTTCTAGAGGACTGAGGTCTCCAGGCACAGAGTGTAGCCTCCACTTGATGTCCAAAGCTCTGGCTACCGCAGAAATGACCTTTGATATGAAAGCCGACCCATTATCACTTTGTAGTGACCTTGGTAACCCAAATCAGGGAAATCCCTCTTTTTCTTTCTTTTTAATTTTTTTGAGAAAGAGAGAAATGCGAGCGGGGGGGTGGGCAGGGACCGAGGGAGGAGAGAGAGAATCCCAAGCAGGCTCCACGCTCAGCGTGGAGCCCGATGTGGGGCTCGATCTCACGACCCTGAGATCATGACCTGAGCCGAAATCAAGAGTCGGATGCTTAACCAACAGAGCCACCCAGGCGTCCCAGGAGATATCTCTTTTGATAAGGCCTTTGGTACTTAATTTGCCCTTTCTGTCCTACAGGGAGAGGCCTCCATCCATCCAGTGAATGTATCTACAAATACCAAGAGGTATTTGAAACCCCAGGTGCTGCTGGCATAACAGTAAAATCCACTTGCCAGTCTTCCCTGGGTGCTGCCCCCCAGTCCGAGTTGCTGTGGCTAAAGGGGGTACCAGAGGCCTGGCTTGTATATTATTTGTCTGACAGTAGACACACCAGTTTGCTATTCTTTTAATAATCTCTCTCATCCCTGGAATATTTATAATCTTTGTTAACCACAGGCATAAAGCTTCTTGGCCATAATGCGTTGCATCATGTGCACTCTTAGAAACCCCCCAGACAGTTTGTTGGGTGCCTGGACTTTCCCACTGCTCTTTGTCATCCAGGGACCACGGGGAGCCCATCTTTGCTGCCTCCTCTGTTTCATCTCGGGAGTAGGTGGGGGTGGACTGATAAAGAGGCAAAGAAGGGATTAATGGCCTCTGCAAACTCTCCCCTGATCTAGCAGAACTTTCCGTGCCTGCGTCAGCCAAACGACCTCCCGGTATTATTTCCGGAATTTCCTTTCTGGTGGCATTTACAGCGAATGCCCCCTGCCACCTGTGGGGGCTTCTGCCCTGCTTCCAGCAGCCTATGGATTTCTTTGCCATATCTGATTTCTTTATTTCCAGCATTTGAGAACCCTCTTCCTTTCCATATGGTTCCATGAGAGTGGATTACAGGGAAGGTGTATTTAGAATCAGGGTGAATAGGTACCAGTTGATCTTGACCTGACCCTAAAGCTCTGCTTAGCACAATTATGTCTGTGTTTTGGGTGAGGAGCCTGGGGCCAGCCTCTTAGCCTCCACAAGAGTGTTTAGGGACACACACACAACCTGCCCGTCTTGCCCATTTCCTGTGAAATCGCTGCTGCCTACAAACCAGCCTTCCTCTGCATTGGACAGGGCTCCACTTTGGACATCTCTGGGACTAGAGTACACTTGATCCGTTACTTCTGGGCAACTGTGGGTAGTAGGTGGATCAAGATCAGGAAGTGGGGTGGCTGGGTTGAAAGTGTGGCATGGGGTCTAGCTGCATGGCCAGACATCGCAGTAGTCTGTGCCGGGATAACCACAGAGGTCCTTCGGTGCCCAATAGACCAGAGACCAGGTGTGGGGTCCAGACTGTTGTGGGCTGACCTGTAGTTTTTCTCTGCCTTTTTGATCGAAAGGCATGTGGCTCAGGCAGGGAGTCCAACCGTTTAGAGAAATAAGCTACCATTCTCTTCAAGGGCCCAGCATTTGGGTTAACACCCCCATAGCCATTTCTTGTCTTTCATGTACATATAAATCAAATGGCTTTTCAAAGCCTGGTAATGCTAAGGATGGGGCTTCCGAAAGGAGGGCTTTAAGTCTATTGAAATCTTGATCACATGCTTCATCCCACTCAAACAGGTAGGTCTCAGGTCCCCGAAGCTTATCATAAAGGGATTTCACGATTAGCCCAAAGTTAGGAACACGGATGTGGCAAAACCCAGACATTCCCAAAATCCCCCGCAATTGCTTGCGGGTCCTTGGTGGGTCTGGCTGACATATTGCTCTTTTCTTGAGGAAGACCTGTTGCCCCCTTAGAAATAATAAGCCCCAAGCATTTTACAGTTTCCTTAGAAATTTGAGCCTTTTCTTTTGATACCTTATATCCCTTGCTAACTAGAACATTTAACATGAATACAGTATTTTTGTCAGAATATCTTGAGTGAGGCTGGCTATTGGAATACCATCCACACGTTGCATGAGAGTACTCTTTTCTAGAGTTAACTCTTACAGCTTGTTCTGGGATTTCTCCAGAGAGAGTGGGGGAATTTTTTAAATCCCTGAGGTAAACCAGTCCAGCAGTATTGTTTTCTTGGGGGGCTGACGCCTTCCCACTCAAAGGCAAATAATTCTTGGGATTCAGAATCTAGTGGGGAGCAGAAAAAGATCTTCTTTAAATCTAACACAGTGTAATATTTACTATTACTTGGCAAATTGACTAACAGGGTATACAGATTGAATACTATAGGATGTACATTAATGAGTAGCCTCATTAACAGTTTGGAGGCCTTGAGCAAATCTGTTCCTTGCTCCCTGGCTTTTTAATGGGTAAGCTGGGGTATTGCATGGGGATCTGCACGGCCTGGTCAACCCTTGCTCCCAGAATCTATTTATTACCCAGAAGATCCCTTTTATAGCTTCCAGTTTTAAGGGGTGTTGCCTTACCCCAGGCCAATGATCAATCTGTTTTATTTTTTTTTTTAAGATTTTATTTATTTGTCAGAGAGGGAGAGAGAGCACAAGCAGGGGGAGTGGCAGAGGGAGAAGCAGACTCCCCGCTGAGCAGGGAGCCCGATGCGGGGCTCCATCCCAGGACCCTGGGACCATGACCTGAGCTGAAGGCAGACGCTTAACCGACTGAGCCACCCAGGCGTCCGATCGATCTGTTTTAATTCCACCATCACGGGTGTGGCACCGCGGGCACATCCCAGTTGTCCTGGTGCTCAGACGTCCAGGTTAAGCTGGCTTCAGACACTGGCAGACTGTGGAGTAGAGCCTTGAGTTTAGCTCCCCAGGACCTGGACACTTGGGTCTCTATCCTGTCCTGCTCCCAACTGATTACGGCTCCCAGTTTGGATAAAATGTCTCCTCCTGCAAGAGGAACAGGACATTCTGGTGCATAAAGAAGAGTGCTTTCGTCATGTTGACCTGATGCCACAGGTCAGAGTCTCCAGAAATCTTTTGGTTTCTCCTCTTCCCGAGACTCCTTTTATACTACATTTTGGGTTAGAAAGGCTACCCTTTTGGGTGCTCAACACAGAGAAAGCGGCTCCAGTATTGAGCGAAAATTCAACCGACTCTCCTCCCCACTGCGAGGGTCACCAGGGCTCCTCGTGAGAAGTGAGGATCTGGTCATCTGAAGCTGGCCCGGGAGCCCCACGGCCCTGTCACATCCCATTTTCACTGAGGGGCAGCTGGGATGATTCAGTTTTGCCCATCC
The DNA here is from genome assembly GCF_002201575.2 of Neomonachus schauinslandi. Classification (NCBI taxonomy): domain Eukaryota; kingdom Metazoa; phylum Chordata; class Mammalia; order Carnivora; family Phocidae; genus Neomonachus; species Neomonachus schauinslandi. Next base: position 4,914,211 of record NC_058408.1, on the reverse strand, counting down.
TCCTTTTGGGGGCCGTGTGAGCAATTCTGTTTCCATTGCCCTTCCTGTTTACAGTAAGCACCCTGAGTGTAACCCAACTCTGTCAGCAGCCTCTTGATCTCGCGGGCGGGGCGGGAACTCTCACCCACGATGTCTTCCTTCCTGACCCTGGGTTACCTCCAGGCTGATAGTCTTTCAGCCCCTTCTCTGGCTTTTGCCACCACCACAGACTTTTCTTCTGCCTTTAGGAGGATGGTTAGTAAAGCTTGGATGTCCACCCAGACTGGACTGTGCATAGAAAATATACAGTAAATTTATAAATTCAACTGGATCAGCTCATAGTCCCCTGGTGTGCCTTCCAGTTGCACAGGTCTGATGTTGAAAAGAGGACACGCACATTAATGAGACGTCTGTGACCGTGAGGGACCTGTCTAAATGGGAATATTCCAGCCCCAGGCTGGAAGCGGGTCCCTAATCTAGTAGTGCTATCTGGTAAGGGAGGAGACATCGGGGACTGCTTGGGGAGGTGTTAATGGGAAATCAGGGGTTAGCACTGATGGGGCTGGAGGAATTGGGGTCTGGGTGTCACTAAGGATCTGGACACCAAGGAAATAAGGCAGAGGTTTATTACGACTTAATGGCTGACTTGGAACTGTAGAAGGGATTTGAGGCAAATGGTTTCTAGCTTTATGTCTTCTGACTTAAAGGAATAGTTCTTCATCAGATTTAATATGGGAAGTAGTTTTGAAGTTTTAGGTTCCACCTTTATCTTACAAATTTTACATTTCCTTTGTAAATCTTCATTTTGATATAGTTGCATAAAGCATTGAACATATGGGATCTCTTCCCATTTTCTTACTTTTCTACAAAATAGTTTTAATTGCAATGTGACATTGAATTTTAAAGTTCTGTTTCCTGGCCACTTTTCTCCACCCCCTACAGTATATTGTTGCCAGGCTATGTTGCAAAAGGAGATCACTTGCTTTTGAGTCCAGGGGGAGTATCCAAAAGCCTTCCAGTTCTGGAGGCTACAGCCCGCGGGCTTTCCCTCGGAATAGACCTTGTCCCGTGTTCTGGGAATTTTCCTTAGAGTCTCCTCACCTGCAAAGATAGCTTACAGTGAGTAGCAATGATACAAATGTCACACCATCTCGCTCACAGAATATTTAGGACTCCAGTGGCTTGTCCTTAAGAAAAAAAGCTAGAGAAAGGAAGTGCCCCAGTGTCTTCTTAAAAGACGTTTGGAGACTGCCAAGGACTCTGGGGTGTCTTTCTTATCAGTTAGTAAAAGGGAAGGTAAACCAGAGAACCGGGGATCCCTACTTACAGATTGCCAGGAAAGAAAAGAAAGGAAGGACAAGGTACATTAGGCCAAGCAGCCAGGGTGGTGATCCAAACAGTCAGCAACAGTCTATTGTGTATAAACATTTGACACAGATATTAGATCAGCGAGGACGGAGATGTCTGGCAATCTCCCAGACTCTAAGCACTGGATACCAGAACAACAGTGTCCAGAGTCCCTGACAGAGGGACCAGCCAAATTTACCCTCTGACTAGTCTTTAAAGGAATGCTCCCATTTCACCAGGAGCATCCAAGCCTCCTGAAGACCCAGGTTATGCCATCTTCCTGTTTTTCCCGATTTACTCAGACTTTGGGAGACAACTCTAATTTACCTCTAAAAGCTGTGCTGTCGACCCAGCTTATGCCAGCAGAGATCATTTTGAGTAAACATACTCAGTGTGGCTGCTGGATTTCAGGGGAGGTCTCAATGCTGGTGGTGGTTATAGGCACCAAAGAGGGAGAGCCCCACGAGGAATCCGCACCTGGCGCATCCCCAGGAGCTTGAATGGGTTAGCCCAGGACCAGCTGCCACTGCCCTCCGCTCTGCCTGTTGGAAACCAGGGAACTGGAGGGCAGAACCTCAGAAGGGCAAGACTCCCATCTGAGTCACCAGAATTTGTTACTGGACCAATGTAGGTCGGGTCTGGGGTGAGTTATAGAGAGAGACTACACCAGCTGAAGTTGCCTTATGAAGTCTTCTTTATTTGCAGCAAATAAAGAGAACATGGAGAATAATTTCCAAAGCTGTGACTCCCCAAACAGGAGTAAGCAGGCTCCTTTTTTTTCTCTTTTTTAAGTCAATTTTTAAAAATTCAAGTATAATTAACATACAGTGTTACATTAGTTTTAGGTGTATAATCTAGTGATTCAACAATTATATACATTACTCAGTGTTCGTCATGATGAGTGTATTCTTAATCCCCTTCACTTATTTTACCCCACCCCCACCCCCACCCACCTCCCTCCTGGCAACCAGCTGTTTGTTCTCTATAGTTAAGAGTCTGCTTTTTGGTTTCTCTCTTTTTTCTTTGTTTGCTTTGTTCCTTAAATTCCACATATGAGTGAGACCATATGGCATTTGTCTTTCTCTGCCTGACTTATTTCACTTAGCATTATACCCTCTAGATCATCCATGTTGTTGCAAATGGCAAGATTTCATTCTTTTTTTACGGCTGAATAATATTCCATTGTGTGCATACCACATCTTCTTAATCCATTCATCTATGGATGGACACTTAGGTTGCTTCTGTATCATGGCTATGGTAAATAATGCTGCAATAAAAGATATAGGGGTGCCTATATCTTTTAAAATTAGTGTTCTTATTTTCTTTAGGTAAATACCCAGTAGTGAAATTACTGGATCATATAATTTTATTTTTAATTTTTTGAGGAACCTCCATACTGTTTTCCACAGCAGCTACACCTATTTGCATTACCACCAACAGCGCAGGAGGGCTCTTTTTTCTCCATAACCTTACCAACACTTGTTATTTCTTGTGCTTTTGATTTTAACCCTTCTGACAGATGTGAGGTGATATCTCATTGTGGTTTTGATTTGCATTTCCCTGATGGCAAGTGATGTTGAGCACTTTTTCCATGTTCCTGGTGGCCATTTGGATGTCTTCTTTGGAGAAACATCTGTTCATGTCTTCTGTTCATTTTTTAATTGGATTATTTGTTTTGGGGCTGTTGGGTTATATAAGTTCTTTATATATTTTGGATGCTAACCCTTTATCGGATATATCATTTGCAAATATCTTCTCCCATTTGGTAGGTTGTCTTTTTGTTTTGTTGATGGTTTCCTTCACTGTGCAAAAGCTTTTTATTTTGGTATAGTCCCAGTCATTTAATTTTACTTTTGTTTGCCTTGCCAAAGGAGACATATTTAGAAAAATGTTTCTATGGCTGATGTCAAAGAGATTACTGCTTGTGTTTTCTTCTAGGAATTTTATGGTTTCATGTCTCACATTTAGGTCTTTAATTCATTTTGAGTTTATTTTTGTGTATGCTGTAAGAAAGTGGTCCAGTGTCATTCTTTTGCATGTAGCTGTCCAGTTTTCCCAACACCATTTATTGAAGAGACTGTCTTTTCCCCATTGTATATTCTTACTTCCTTTGTTGAAGATTAATTGACCATATAACTGGCTTTATTTCTGGGCTCTCTATTCTGTTCCATTGATCTATGTGTCTTTTTTATGCCAGTGTCATACTGTTTTGATTGCTACAGCTTTGTAGTATATCTTGAAATCTGAAATTGTGATTCCTCCAACTTTGTTCTTCTTTTTCAGGATTGCTTTGGTGTTCCGGGTTTTTTGTGGTTCCATACAAATTCTAGGATTTTTTTGTTCTAGTTCTATGAAAAATGCTGTTAGTACTTTTGCATAGAGATTGCATTAAATTTGAAGATAAGCAGGCTCCTCTCATTGGAGTCTGGGATGAATATGCAGAGGGGAGTTCCTCCTCATTGCATGTAATGGGCAGGCATAGAGTTGCTCATGCACACTCAGAAAACATGCCTATACATACATTGTACTTTATGCTAATGAGGCTTATGCTCTCCAAGGGCAGGGATTTTAACATTATGATGAAGCTGAGGTAACCATTGGGCACTTTATGAGTCATCTCCCCAGGCATGTCCTGGGATCGGCGGGGGGATCCTACTCAAAATATTTCTTTTCCTGTTCCAGCAATTCTTTAGCTTGTTTCTAAAAGATAAAATTGATAGCTAGGCAAAAGCTTTGAGGAATTTCTTGAGTTATGGGGTTCTTCTCACTGGTGACAAAATCACATCACCTGGGCCCTGAAGCAGCTCTCCTTGTGTCCAATGTCTCACAGAAGGGCTTTGGAACATTTTCTGTAACCTCTGTCCTTCACCTTCCCAAGCTAAGTGCCTCCAGCCTTTTTCTTTTTTCCTAGACATTCAGGGGACTCTACCTTCCACCTCTCCACCTTCTTCCACTTTGTCTCTTTTTCTGTCACAGACTCCTTTCTCGTCCCCCTATACCCAAGCAAACTCCCCACAAATAAAAGCAGAGGCAAACAGGTATTTGAGCTCATCCTTGAAGGATAACTAGGAGCTTACCAGGTGGAAAAGGCAAGGAAGGGCATTTCAGGCAAAAGGAACAACAGAGCAGAGAAAGACCAGGGCATTTTTGGAAGAATCACAAATAATTGAGCTCTGGGAACCTCTTGTTTTTATTCAAAACTCTGCTACAATGTTATCTCCCCTGTGAAGTGTTCCCTGACAACCCCCATCTCTGCTGGCCCCTGATGCTCATTTCTTTGTCCCACAGAGCACACACCTCTATTGATTCAACATTTATTGAGCTAGAAAGTGTGCTAGGTCCTAGGGATACAGAGTAATAAGCACAATCCCTATCTTCAAGATTCTGGAAAAGAGAGGAAAACAATCTCATAATTACAACAAAAAGAAAGAAGGACTTAGTATTGAGTGCACTAGGTACAAGGCAATGCAGAGGTGAGCCCCATCCTAGTTCAAGGGCTAGTTCCCTGCACCAAAACTACTCCCTTACCTGCTGGGCTCCTCTTCCACATGGTGGGCCCAGAGGACCAGCATTTCCTATTCCCGTTTCCAATCTTCAGCCTGGAAGTTGGTTCATAAAAGGGATCTAAGACATATGGTCTGAATGCTATGATTTCTAAGGCTTCATTCACTGAATTAACATAGAACTAAGCAAATAGTAGAAAGAATTACTTGTTAAATGCATAATTGCAATCTATAAAAAACAAAGGAAACTTCAAGGAATGTGCTAGGCAGGGAGGCAACAGTTCCTGGGAAGTCCTTGGGCCCCAGAGTATGCCAAGACTCCTTACAAAAGAGAAACTGTTCCTTAATATCCTGAACAGAGAACCTCAAAGAGAAAAAATGAAGTGTCCTCATCAAATACTCATTGGATGAATAGTACGTGCCTACAATGTGCCAAGCATTGTTCAAGAGTGATCACAACAATGAAAAAGACACAAATTTCTTTGCTCTCATGGAGCTTACATTCTAGTGGAAGGGAGAGAGAATTAAAAAAAAAAATTCAAACTATAAAGTATGCTAGATGGTAAGCATCATGGAGAAAAATAAATTCAAAGGCAGCTGAATGTACAAGGGTCAGAATGCAAGCTGGTGCAGCCACTCTGGAAAACAGTATGGAGGTTCCTCAAAAAGTTAAAAATAGAGCTACCCTATGACCCAGCAATTGCACTACTGCCTATTTACCCCAAAGATACAAATGTGGTGATCAGAAGGAGCACATGCACCCAATGTTTATAGCAGCAATGTCCACAATAGCCAAACTGTGGAAAGAGCCCAGATGTCCATCGACAGATGAGTGGATAAAGAAGATATGGTGTGTGTGTGTGTGTGTGTGTGTGTATGAAACATTATATATAGTAAGATATGGTATATATATGGAATATTATATATATATAAAATATATATACATGGACTATTATAACTCAGCCATCAAAAACAATGAAATCTTGCCATTTGCAATGATGTGGATGAAACTAGAGGGTATTATGCTAAGGGAAATAAGTCAGTCAGAGAAAGACAAATATCATACGATTTCATTCACATGTGGAATTTAAGAAACAAAACAGATGATCATAGGGGAAGGGAGGGAAAAATAAAATAAGACAAAATCAGAGAGGGAGACAAACCATAAGAGACTCATAACTCTAGGAAACAAACTGAAAGTTGCTGGAGGGGCGGTGGGTGGGGGATGGGTTAACTGGGTGACAGACATTAAGGAGGGCACTTGATGTAATGAGCACTGGGTGTTATATGCAACTGATAAATCACTAAATTCTACCCCTGAAACTAATAATACAGTATATGGGAACTAAATTGAATTTAAATTTCAAAAAAGGGCAGCTGAATGTATAAGGATGAGTGTTGGTGATGAGGGAAGAGTGATCCTCTCTGAGAGGGAATGTGTGCATTAAATATTTTTGGAGATGAAAAAGTGAGCCACGTGCACACCTGGGAGAAATGCTTCCAGACAGAGGGAACTGCAAGTATACAAGCCCCAGTCTATTCAAGAAATAGCCAGGCCAGCATAGTTCGAGCAAAGCGAACCAGTCTAGAGAGAGTAATGGGAAATTAGGTCAGAGAGATAAAAATGAGCAAATCATTTTGGTCCTTATAAGCCATTGTAACTGTTTTGGTTTGGCTTGGTTTTTGTTGTTGCTCTAACATTTTTAACTGAAATATAACACACAGTGACTCTTTCCATATTTTGGGTATTGTGGACATTGTTGCTATAAACATTAGGATGCAGGTGCCCCTTCGAATCACTATGTTTGTATCCTTTGGATAAATACCTAGGAGTACGATTTGTATCCTTTGGATAAATACCTAAGAGTATGAATACCTAGGATAAATACCCTGGGTCATAGGGTAGTTCTATTTTTAACTTTTTGAGGAACCTCCATATTGTTTTCCAGAGTGGCTGCACGAGCTTGCATTCCCATCAACAGTGTAGGAGGGTTCCCCTTTCTCCGCATCCTTGCCAACATCGGTCATGTCCTGACTTGTTAATTTTAGCCATTCTGACTGGTGTGAGGTGGTATCTCATTGTGATTTTGATTTGTATATCCCTGATGGTGAATGATGTTGAGCATCTTTTCATGGGTCTGTTGGCCCATTTGGATGTCTTCTTTGGGGAAATGTCTGTTCATGTCTTCTGCCCATTTCTTGACTAGATTATTTGTTTTTTGGGTGTTGAGTTTGATAAGTTCTTTACAGATTTTGGATACTAGCCCTTTATCTGATAAGACACTTGCAAATATCTTCTCCCATTCTGTGGGTTGTCTTTTGGTTTTGTCAACTGTTTCCTTTGCTGTGCAAAAGCTTTTTATCTTGATGAAGTCCCAATATGTCATTTTTGCTTTTGTTATCCTTGCCTTTGAAGACATGTCTAGCAAGAAATTGCTGTAGCTGAGGTTGAAGAGGTTGCTGCCTGTATTCTCCTCTAGGATTTTGATGGATTCTTGTCTCACATTTAGGTCTTTTATCCATTTTGAGCTTATTTTTGTGTATGGTGTAAGAAAATGGTCCAATTTCATTCTTCTGCAAGGTGTCCATTGACAGATGAATGGATAAAGAAGATGTGGTATATATACACGATGGAAAATTACTCAGCCATCAAAAAATGAAATCTTACCATTTGCAATGACGTGGATGGAGCTAGAGGGTTTTGTGATAAGGGAAATAAGTCACTCAGAGAAAAACAATTATCAAATGATTTCATTCATATGTGGAATTTAAGAAACAAAACAGATGATCATAAGGGAAGGGGGGAAAAAGTAAAATAAGACAAAATCAGAGAAGGAGACAAACCATAAGACTCTTAACTCTAGGAAACAAACTGAGGGTTTCTGGAGGGGAGGTGGGTGGGGAATGGGCTAACTGGATGATGGGCATTAAGGAGGGCACTTGATGTAATGAGCACTGGGTGTTATATGCAACTGATGAATCATTAAACTCTACCTCTGAAACTAATAATACACTATATGTTAATTTATTGAATTTAAATTTTAAAAAAGAAAGGAAATATAACACACAGCGAGAAAACTGTACAAATCCTAAGTGTGAACTCAATGAATTATCATAAAATGACTAAATCTGTGTATCCAGACACAGGTCAAGACATTAGCAGCACCCCAGAATTCCCCATTTATGCTCCCTCCTACCTGCTCTCTCCCTCCTTCTCAAAGGTGACCACTGTAGTGACTTCTAGCAGCAGATTTGTTTTGCCTGTTTTTAAACTTTCAATAAATGGAATCAGTTATAAAAATAAAAGCAAAATAAATCTCTGCTCAAGATTTTGCTTATGATATTCACCCATGTGGTTCCTAGAGGGTAGAAGGATTAAGACGACAAATAAGGGCACATTAAACTCCTGATGGGAAAGATGTGGCACAGAGGGCTATTGCTTGCGGTGTGTCTGTGCCCAGCTTCCACAGTCCAGGAAGGAGAGAGCAAACATGAGCTCACCCAGGAGCTAGCTGAGTGTCAGGATCTCAAGAGATATTTCCTCCCTGCTCAGATCCTCTCCTGAGAAGTAAGAGATCTGGAGAAGGCTGGGGTCATGGCTGCAATTACTTCTTCACTGATTCACTCAAACATTTCCAGATCCTACTTCATGTCGGGCACAATGCTGAGATACAAAGATAATTAAGACATGGTCAGTTAGACAAACGAGTTAATAGGACTACAAAATGGTATGGTAAGTGCTAAGTATTTGCAAAGGATGCTAAGGAAGCATCTTTTTTAAGAATCATTGTGACAATTTCACCTTTTTTGCTCAAACATTAATGGCCCTGAGATAGGCTCATGAGAATATGGCCATTATCTGTCCCTTTGAAATTATATTTATTACTTTTTTTAAAAAGCCTTATTTATTTATTTTAGATATATAGAGAGAGTGTGTGTGAGCAGGGCGAGGAGCAGAGGCAGAGGCAGAGGGAGAGAATCCTTAAGCAGACTGCCTGCTGAGCGCAGAGCCTGATGCGGGGTTCGATCCCATGACCCTGAGATCATGACCTGAGCCAAAATCAACAGTCAGACGCTTAACCAACTGAACCACCCAGGCGCTCTTTATATTTATTACTTTTATATTTATCCGTTTTATCTCCTCAACTAGACTATAATCTTTTTGAGAATAGAAAAGATATCTTCTGCTATCATAAGAAGAGCACAAAGTAGCTGAAGTCAGAAGAGTTGAGTTTGAATCCTGACTCATATTCTTTAGCTGGACAACCCTGGGAAAATGAATTAAACTTTTATGCCTCAGTTCTTTTATCTATAAATGGAGATAGTAATATTCATCCTAGCTGCCTCCTAGAATTATAACAACATCAAAGGAAATAATGAATAAGAAGAGCTGTAAATTCTTATTATCAGTTCTCTAAACCCCACAAAACTACTGTGTTGAGCGTAGTAGGTAATCAGTAAGTGTTGAGCTTTCACTAAACTTCATCAGCGAAGACTTGTGGTTTTTGGAGCCTAAGCCAGGGAGTGGATGCAGTTCCCTGTTCCCCTCTACCTTATGCCCAGAGAACTCAGAAGCTGGAGTCAGATATTGTGGCCATGACCCAGGAGTGACCGGCAAGTGTGGGAGGGTGGACTGGGCCAATGACCCATTACCCAAGAACGCCACACATTTTGTTGGGTTGGAACCTCTGTGATTGTCCATTTCAACACTTCTCCTAACCCCTGTCTCTCTTCCTCCTATCTCTTCCTCCTATCTCTGGGTTTCAGTATCAGAAGGCTCTAACAGACGGGCAGAGTTAGGGGAAAGGGTGTGGGAAGCAGGGAGTGGGCAGAGGGGGATGGTTATAGCCGTTTTCCTTCTGTGCTTACAGGGAACACAGCTTCACAAGATGGCTCAAACCCACTGACGGTGAATGGGGTTCTGGGGGAGTCAGTAACTCTTTCCCTGAAGCTTCCTGTACATCAGGATATTCAGTCCATCACCTGGCTTCACAATGGAAAATCTATCCACTTCATATTGCCAAAAGCTGCTCCGGATTCGCAGATCTTGGTGACTGATCCAAAACGGAAAGATCGACTGCAACTGATGGAGAACTACTCCTTACAACTCAGCAACTTGGCAACGGCAGATGCAGGACTTTACTGCGCCCAGATAACCACACAGACCTCCACAGAGTTTTCCTACTACACTCTGCAGGTCTTCAGTGAGTCAAAGCGTGGGGTTTAATTGTGTATGGACTGAAAGGTGTTACAGATGTCAAATCCTATGTGACAGCAAGTGTAGCCTAGTGGTTAAGAACATGGCATTCTCGGTCAGACTGAGGTCTGGCAGAAAAGCAAGTCGATGGCTCGGCCAGTTAGTGGCAGAGCGGAGAATAGAACATAAGTCTTGCGACTCCTGGCCTCAAATCACATCACGCTCGCTCACACACTAAAATATTCCCCCTTGACCTGAAATGTACTGGAAGGAACAGAAGTGAAGTCGCTACGACTCTGTTTCCTTGTGCATTCCCTGTATCTGTAGTATATTCTTCACAACAGCTCCATGAGGCAGGTACCACCCTTACTCCCAAGGCCTCAGGTTAGTCCCAGCAACCTGCCTACGGTCATGGAGACAGTAAGTGGGAGAGTGACACGTACCTGACATGAGACCTCCCTTTACACAAAGGCCAGTCTGACCCCATGGAGTGATCAGTGTACAGGACAGAACTCTACCTAGAAAGTGCTCTGTAAGGATGAGCTGATAATAAGAAAGATCTTTTCTATCAAGGTTATTTAACTTCTTTTTTTTTTTTTAAAGATTTTATTTATTTATTTGACAGAGAAAGACACAGCGAGAGAGGGAACACAAACGGGGAGTGGGAGAGGGAGAAGCAGACTCCCTGCCGAGCAGGGAGCCCGATGCGGGACTCGATCCCGGGACTCCAGGATCATGACCTGAGCCGAAGGCAGTCGCTTAACCAACTGAGCCACCCAGGCGCCCCTTAACTTCTTTTTTATAAAGATTTTATTTATTTGTCAGAGAGAGAAAGAGCACAAGCATGGGTGAGAGGCAGAGGGAGAGGGAGAAGCAGGCTCCCTGCTGAGCAGGGAGCCTGATGTGGGACTCGATCTCAGGACCCTCGGATCATGACCTGAGCAGAAGGCAGATGCTTAACCAACTGAGCCACTCAAGGTTATTTAATTTCTAACACTACTTTTTCCAGATGGCTCATGTCCTCAACATAAAATTATGGAAACCATGAGACAGCTTCTGAGTCAGTATTAGAAAAAAAAAAAATCCTTCTAGCAATCAGTGATGTTCAGAGATGCCATGAATGGCTTTAAGATAATTCCTTGGTGGGAATGTTGTACAGGAGATTCAAGCATTAAATTGGCAACTTTAAAGGCCACCAAGATTCTATAATTCTTATCTACTCCAGAATCCATGGTATCTAAAATTCACCCAGAGTCCTTTGAGTTAAGACTTGGAATCCAAAAAAAGCACTTTAGTAAAAATAAAATGTCACCACAAATAGGTTACGTGTGAACCTCTAGAATCCCCTGAATATTTGGTGGATTTACCATGTTAGATTGGTCAGAGTCATGTCCCTAAAAGAATAGGACACAGAACAGGTAAATATGAAGGGAAAGAAAGATTGTCTAGAAAAGTCTGCAACAGGAATTCCAAGCAAAGGGGCAGAATCGCCCTGGGGCAGTTCATTAGTGTCTGGAGGCCTCCAAAACAAAACACCACAAATTTGATGGCTTAAAACAACAGAAATTTTATTCTCTCACAATTCCAGAGGCCAAATGTCCAAAAGCAAGGTGTGGGCAGGGCTGCATTCCCTCTGGAGGCCCTGGAGGGCAATCTTCCAGCTTCTGGGTGCTGTTGGCATTCCTTGGTGTTTGTTGGTCTATGACAGCATCACACCAGTCTCTGCCTCCTCCTTTCCCTGTGTGATCTCTTCTGTCTCAAATATCTGCTTTCCTCTTACAAGGACACTTGTCATTGGATTTGGGGCCCACCCAGATAATCCAGAATCATCTCCTCATCTCACTTAATTACATCGGCAAAGACCCTTTTCCAAATAAGATTCTGGGAATTAGGACATGGGGATATCTTTTGGCCGAGGGGTGGGGGGTGTCATCATTCAACCCACTACAGGCAGGATCACTCAGTGTACCAGGATCATCAAGGCACAGCGAGGACACTGGAGAGAAGAGAGACATCCAGCCAAAAGTCTGAGAATAGACCCCATATCAGGCTCCATCATTCTTGTTGAGACAATGTTCTTCTGCCATTCTTCAGAAGACCAAGCATGACTTCTTCTGCAATAATCACACTCCCCAGGTTCAATGCCAATCCCTTCTCAGGGCCTTTTGGTATCAAGAGTGCCAGGGAACAGGGGTGAGTTCTAAATGGGGTGGTCATAATAGGCCTCACTGAGTAAATAACATTTGAGCCAAGACCTCTTGGAGGTGAGGGAGTGAGCCACGCAGATATTTGAAAGAAGAGCCATCCAGCATAGGCATTCCCTGTGCCCAGCATGCTCAAAGAGCACCAAGGAGGTCCAACACCAAGGAGCAGAGTGAGGGGAGAGTAATAGGAAACAAGGTCAGTAAAGAAATAGGGGCCACATCTGGTAAGGCTCTGAGAGCCATCACAGGGACTTTGCGTTCTACTCTGTGAGACTGAGAACCATCAGAGGGTTTTGTAGAGCAGTAATATGATTTGACTTACTTGCTTAATGCATCCCTTTGACTGCTCTGTTAAGAATAGGCTCTAGGGGACAGTAGTAGAAGTCAATTACCGATTAGGCCACTATGACAATCCAAGCAAGAGATGCTGCTGCTTTGCCCAAGGGTGGTAGCAGTAGAGGTAAGGAGAAGGGGTTGGACCCTGGATATATTTTGGAGGTAAAGTCACCAGGATATCCTGATATGGTATAAGATGAAGAGGGAAGTCAGTCAGCTCCAGGGCTTTTGGCCTGAGTGTCTGGAAAGGCGATTATCAACGAGGGTGCTGAAGGCTATGCACTGAGCAGGTTTGAGAGAGAAAAACAGGAATCCTTTTGAACATGTTGAGTTTGAGATACACATTATATCCAAGTGGAAATGTCACGTAGGCAGTTTTATACTCATTAAGTGGAAAAAGGCAACAAGATAGATTTTTGAGGTCAGCCATGGACACAGGTTGACGGAATGTGGCATTCATGCCAAATATTTGCCATTGCTTCACTAGGCACTGTCTCAGTTAATCCTCATAATTCCCTAAGAGGTTGGTATTATTGCCCAGGTTTACAGATAAGGAAACTGAGGCTTGCAGAGATTAAAAACGTATCCGTGGTCATGTAACCAGTGACAAAGCCATGAGTCTAACCCAGGTCTTCCTAACTCCAAATCCAACACTTGCCATTACACGAAATCTCCTTTCTGTCAACATATGTCCCACGTCCTAGTCTATTAACAAAGCTTAGAGCATTCCTCAATCTCTTCCCACCAGACAGTGGGAGTCATTCAGTTCTCCACTGGGCCACTGTTACCCTCAGGCCAAGTCCAGGTCAGCGGCCTTTTCTGTACCACTCCCATGTCCCCGTTGATTCACAGCTACTGACATCTTAATAGCCAATATTTTCTGGTCTCTGCTCTCAGAAATTTCTACAGCAGATGTTCTCTTACATGCCTGAATGTATTGTACTTCTTTGCTTGCTCATTCAGTTTCACTCCTTTCCCTGGTTTTTCAGTTCTCAACATTTCCCTTTCTGACTTGCTGGCATTCCATATCAGAGTCTCTTTGTCATCATGGGAACAGCATCTGATACAATGAGGCCCAGGATTCCTGCAGATTTGTGAGAAATACAGTTCCTCAAGGACGCTAAGCTTTTATCTTCTATTCCAGCTAGGGGATTCTGATGGTTGAGAAAACAAGGTTCTTGAGTCTGATCTACTGGTCTCTGCCCTGGCTAAGGTAGAGTTGACCCTCAGCTGAGTTCCCAAATGTCTTTACACGAGGCCAGTGTACAAGGCTAGAAAGGACACCAGGAACAAACTGGGGTCCAGAAAGTAAATCGAGCAGCCCAGAATCATCTAACTAGGTGGTGGCTACCCTGGTGTGTCCCTACCACTTCTCCCTCTGGCTACTCTGTCTTATGCTGATGCCCTTCATCATTTGGCCACCCCAGACCTTGGTGCCATCAATTAGGCAATAGGGGCCGACTTAGTTACAGACGACACATACCATAACACACAGTAGAGTGCTGGGTGGAATACAGAAACATTCTGTGGCGGGAATGATATTTTTCACAGAGTGCTGAACCAAGGCGTTTGTTCTTAGTTCAGGTCTTCTCTCTGCATGCAGGACGACTGAGGAACTTACAAATTGCCAATCACACGTGGCTGTCTGAGATTGGGACCTGTGAGATCCACCTGACCTGCTCTGTAGAGAATTCAAATGACACCTTCTTAAGGTGGCAGGTTGTAGGAAACACGTCTATAAATGAAGCAAACCTCACTATTTCCTGGGACCCCAGGAATTCCAGTGAACAGAAGTTCACCTGCGTAGCTGAGAATACTGTCAGCAATATATCCTTCTCTGTCTCCACCCAGAGTCTCTGCGAAGGTAACAGTCTGTCTCAGGTCCCTCTGAGAGCCTTGAGCAGCTGTGGGGTGTGGTGTGTCCCTCCTGCCCAAAGTGATTCCCCAGAACAGTGGCCCAGTGGGAGGCAGCCAAACCCTTCTGGGAGAGGACAGACACTCCTGCAGCTCTGTGCCTCTCACTACCTCCAGAGGCCTCTCCTCCCTCTCCCTCTCCCTCCCTCCCTCCCCCAACCCTTCCTCCAGCCCACTCAGAGCCCAGGAGCAAAGTCCTTGGGGAGTCAGAACTGCTCCCCATTCTGGCTCTACCATGCTCCTGTCCTGTCTGCCACATGGACTCCCACTCTCAGAAAATCTACCCAGAGCCAGGGCCCAGCCAGCCCCCAAAGGTGGCCTAGAAGAGGCTCAGTGGAGGCTCTGAGGAAAACACTACCTGCTTCAAGTGCAACTTCTTTTTTCTTTTTTCAGGTGTTTTGAATATGAAAAATCACCCTGATACCAAATGGATTATAATTGTGGTTGTGGTTACTTTGATATGTATAGTCATCACTGTGGGGTTACTTGTTTGCAGGAAAAAAGATTGTTTGTGGAAGACAGGTAAAGGGAGGGAGGATGGTCCACTGGGACAACCCCTGGGATGTGACCACACACCTGCTAATTTCCCAAGGAGGGTGGGTCCTACTGGAAAATGCATGACCAAGCCTCAAGGCCTGACTGCCCTTCCCCTTCAGCACCGCCCCCCATATCCTCTAGAGAGACACCTGTGGGTGTGGGGTAGGGTGTGGGAGCCACTTTCACTACACTCACAAATCTCAATTTCCCTGATTTTATTTTTCAGGCATCTTTCATTTTTCTACTCCACAAACCCAGAGTCCTGGTGAGCTTGCAGACTCTTAGCTCCCAATCATAAAACAGAAGGGGAGAACCTAATGGAGGAGGAAAAGGGCTCGTCAGAGGGCTGGATAATGAGAGAGGAGGGGGTCCGAATGTCATTACTCAGATGGACCAGATGGTGCAAAAGGAGACGACCTGTAACTATGCATGTCTGTCCCCTCTGGGACCTAACGGGTCCCTTACAAGCATGCAAACCAGTCACTCACCCAGTTTCTTGGAGTGGGATTAGGGTCATTTCCCACCCTGCTGATGAGAAACTGGGTGCCAGCAAAAGGTTCATGGCCTGTTCATTATCAACCAACAACTCCAGGGCAGGGACAGGTTTAGAGCATCAAAGGTCCAAAGACAAACTGCCTGACCCCATCACTCTTTCAGCCAAGACTTGAACATTGAGTAGACCCAGTCCAAAAAGAAAGTATGATTTAGAGACAGGAACACAGGCTCTGGCTTCAGATTGGCTGTGAGTCTCATTTCATGGGTGAGAAATAAACGACATGGTGTGTAGAAGATGAACATGAGGTTCAGAGTCAGAAGGCAGGCATCCAAGTTCCTGTTCCATCACTTCCTGTTTGACTTTGTGCCAAGTTAATTGAAATTTCTGAGCCTCCAGTTTCTCATCTATAATATAATATAATATAATATAATATAATATAATATAATATAATATAACATAACATAATATAAATCTAGAGTATAATCATCCATAGTATAACCATCTATAGTATAATCATTTATAATATAATATGAGAAGTTTAATAATATTATATATGTGACATAATTTGGCTCCATTACGCTTGCCAACAAGGTTCTCTAGCCCTTGTGCAGGCAGTGCTATTTGGTCTCGGGAGCTCCCTGGCCCAATGTAAATCCAGAGGGAGACTCTGAAGCTTTAGGATACCTCTAGACCACACACCCCCGAGTGTTGAGGTCAGAAATAGAGTACATGGCTGAGAAGGTTCTGGTTCAACCCAGAACTTCAAAGACTGTCAAAAATGAATGAACCCTAGGGAAGGGGATTGCCTTGAACAACTGCCTCTTTGGAGCCAAAAAGTGCCCTGGTGTAGGCCAAGGTCCCAGGAGACCAGGACACTGACTGTGCCTTCCTGTGTTAACAGCAGAGACCATAAGGAACTTAGATTATGTCTCCGTCTCTCCAGGGAACACTGTGTATGATCGTGTCACTCATCCAAACAGGGTGAGTCCTTTCAGCTTTATACTCCATCATTGGTATGATTTTTATAGTCTTTATTCACAAACTTGTCACCACAATCATCTGACTAATCCAATGACACACACCTTTGAGGAGAGGAGGGGCAGTGGCAGAAGCTAGGATGTTGTATGTGGGACATAGCTAGCCCCCAGGGCTCAAGCCCCGTGGTGTGTTTGCTCATACCCTGCTTTACATGGTCCTCTAACTGCGTGATGCATCAGTAAGTCTTGTCCCTTTTCGGCTTAATTACAAGCTACCTGAAGTGAAAATTACGTCTTCTTCCCTCTTCCCTGAGCACAATGTGCAGTAAATACTTGCTGAATGGAACAGACTCTCATGTAAGTCTGAGAGTTTCCAGAGCAGACAATTCTGTAGCAGGGGATTTCTCACCCTGGATGTAGTGGAAATAGGGGAACTCAGAAGCAGTCTCTCAAGAGGGGAAGTGGGGCAAGGATCTGCAACAGTAGAAGACAGTAAAGGCATGAACAGCCTTCAACCCTCCCTTCCCCCGCGCAACATAACAGATGGCCTTGGTCAGCCACCAGGAACTCCTCTGCCACACATCAGCAATTTCCCACCACCCCCAAAGTAAAGCACCTGCAGGTGAACATTTCTAGATAATACCATACATCTTCTGAAAAGTAAGCCAAGATAACTCAGCATTTACCAACTCATGGAAGCAATGATGCAGCTAGAAATCTTAGATTCCCCAAGTGAATGTCCCTTCACACAGCCCCTCGCAGTTATTTACAAGGTAGGCTCCATGAAGAGAGGTAACAGGAAGGGGTATTCTTAGTTGTTCAAATGTTTCTATTGCCTTTCCAGTTCCCTTTTGAAGACTAGATGAATCACCCTCAACAAACAAATAAATTAATCTCCAGCAAATTTGCTAACTTCTTCTTTAGCAAAAATTATACTTTGGAGAGTTCCAGAGGTTTTGATAAATAACCTAAATATTCCTTAATTAGTTTTAAATGTCAAACTTATGAACACAGGGGACTTCTGCTGTTGTTGCTGTACTTTGTATTCCAAGTAGAACCATTCTTGAGACTGGGTGTTCCTCCTACTTATCAGTTCCCCAGGCATGAGGAGAACCCAATGGCATGAGAACGAGGCAATTCAAGTCAAGGGACAAACTTGAAGCAGGCAATAGCTCCAGTCATAGCTAGTAAAGATCTAAGACAAAAGATCCAATACTTCTGTACACTTCTAGTATAGAAGTCAGTTCTTAAAATGGAGGAAGGAGAGTAGAGTCGGATGCAGGAAACAATGCTTCCTTTTCTTCACACCACCTGCCAACAAGGTCGCCCCCCTGTCCCTGTCTGGGTCTTGAGCCACTGGTTTGCTGGGGTGTTGTGCTTCCGTGTGGGCCTCAGGAAATGTCACTAAACTTCTCAGGTTGGAGAGCTAGTGGTGTTTGTCTCCAGCTCCTCTGGCTACACAGTCTCTAGCCTTTTCCTCCTGAAGAACTTTGACATCATCCTTCTATATCGCATTGTCTTCCCCCAGAATATATCTACGCATGAGTATCTCTTTGTCCGTGTGAGCCAAATGTATGATTATTTTTTACAGCAAACAAATATCCTAACACCTGTGAAAAGCAGTGATTTCTCCACCATTTATTCCACAGTTCATCAGTACAAAGAGGTAAGCCCGTGATTGTCCCCTGTTCTCACATCTTACCTCTCTCCCCAGACTTGTAACTTTACAAATAAAGTACAAGTAAAGGGGCCATTCTATAGATGCACAAATACCAGCAGGATATAGAAAGCCTCAGGACATCACCAAAACATATCCAAGAAGTTATCTTGTATTTTAGGATCACCACCCATAACTAAGTCTTCAACATACTTGAATTTAATGAGATTTTTTAAATTCAATTTTTAATTTAACTTTGCCTTAGCTATCAATATCCTTATCTGCCAGTTAGTGCTCTCCAGACCTTCTCTATAGCCATGAGAGGTAGCCTGAGGCTCTGGTCCCTACTAACCTACTTCATTTTCCTCTTTTTTCCATTAGCGTATACCTATTTCTTCCAGGACAACTGCCCTTGACAACGTCATCTAATTGCTGAGAGGTCTCAAAAGGAACTCAGGAATGACACAGCTTCTCCTGATCTCATGGGAGAGAACACAGCTTGGTTTCTGCCTAGCAACAGAATTCGAATATTTAGGATTATCACTTCCAGTTCTTTGGACTAGAACCTGCTCAAGTACGTCAGACATCTAAGGAACAACATCATTTCCAGCATGTGATCCAAATAACATTTTCTAATCTGCTCCAGGCCAAAACATGCTTCCATGAACAAGCCTGGGCATTGACTTTCTCTTTGGCAGCTGATGGGGTTGTGCTTGACAGAGAGTTATAATTCAGAAGACAGCCACTCCTCTCCTTTTAGAAAGGAGCAGGATTGTGATTCACTGGGAGAGAGTACAGTGTATTTGTTATGTATGTTGTCTCTGGAATTGGATGGGCCTTGTCTCAAATCCTCACACATCACTTACTAGACCTACCTCCTGGGACATGTTCTGGAACCTCTTGAGGTCTGGTCTCCTAGACTGAAAAATGGGGATCAGCCTGTTACTCAAACCAGGAATCGGAGTTAGCCTTGACTTCAGCTGTTCCATCACCAGGCCCTTTGGACTCTACCTCAAAATACGTATCTTAGACTGACCCACTTCTCTCCAAAACTTTAACCTCCACCCTATATTAACCCATCATCATGTCCAACCTGGAATACGACAGTAAGCTCCAAACAGATTTTCCCAATTTTTGTTCTTATCTCCCTCCAATCCATTCTCTAAAAGACAGCCGGAGTAATATTTTTAATATAAACCAGATCCTTCACTTGTCTGCGTAAAACTGACCCTGCAAGACATCCCAGGCACTCCAGAAAGAAACTGAGTCTCTGTGGTTCTGGATGGCCTGGCCCATCTGCAGCCTCAGCCACCATGTCTCCCTCCCACCCCTCTCTGATTTGGCTTCTCTGATTCTTTTTCAGCCCCTCCATCAGAGGAGAGAGTTTGCTCACATCTGCCTCAAGACCCTTCTCTGCCTGCCTGGTTCCTCCCTACTCTACAGGTCCCAATGCACATATGTCATTCTCCAAGAAAGACCTTCAGACCACTGTAACTGAAGTGGATCCCCCTGTTATTCTGTCACACCTTCCATGTCATTTACATTGTGCCGTTAAATATTTATTTGTATTTAATGCCTGTTTCTCCTATTCTACTGTACACTCTCCAGGAACAGGGACCACGACGATTTTATCTCTGTATCCGGAGCATCTAGCACATAGAAAATGTTCAACAAATACTTTTTAATAAATAAAGGAACATGTAGTGGAGTTTTGTGAGAATTAAAGGCGATGTGCCTACAGCCCTTTGCGTGGGGCGTAGCACATGAGAGAGCTCGGTAACCGTGTGAGCATCACCGTGGCACTATTGCTGTTATGACATCGCATTCCTCCCGAACCGACAGAATCTTCTCACAAACCCTCAGCACAAGAAAGGAGGAAGGATGCATCCTGTGTCACCTGGTTCCACATCACTTCCTACCTTTTATCTCTGCTCAGATTTTAAAATCTCATTCTTTTATCCCCAGGGAAGAATTCTCTGATTTTTTTGTGTGAGTTTGAGATCTTTAACCAAATTGTTTTTCAGCACTTTACTGAGGTATGATCGACATACAAAAAGCTGTCTGTACTTAATGCACACAACTTAATGAGTTTGGAGATAAGTATACATTTGTGAAACCATGACCACAATCAGTACTATAAACGTACCTGGCACCACAAGATGTTTCCTCTAACCTCTCTCTTTTTTTAAATTTTTAGTTTTTTGTGTGATAAGAGCACTTAAGACCTATCCTATCGGCAGATTTTTAGGTATACAATACAATATTGTTAATGATAGGCACTATGATGCACAGTGCATCTCTGGGACTTATTCCTCATGCATGACTGAAATTGCATGCCCTTTCTCCCTACTCTGCGGAGCCAGGCTAAGTGCTGAGTCACCAGTCCAACTTCCCCAGAGCAGTACGCAGACATGCCAGGATAATGGCTGTAAGCTTCATTATTCTCCTTCCCTGCTGAAAGAGCAGTCCGGGGTTATGTGCCTTCTCCCAATCCTGCAGAGCCAAGCCAGCTTCTGGGTTCCTGTGCTGTTTGTAGGGCATGCATGAACGCGGGGCAATGGGGCGCCATCTGCAGGGGCGGACCCAGGCCGGCTGCTGGGGTCCACCAGTGGGCCAGCTGATTGGCAGGGTCCATGGGACAGTTTTGGAGATCCACGTGTCAGTTGCTGTGAGCCCCAGCCCCTTTTCTTTGTCCTTAGCTGCCCCTCAGTGAGGCAGAAAGGCAAATACCCTAAGCATTCTGGGGAACAGGAGCAAGTCTCTCAGGCCTGTTTGTAAAGGCTGGGGAAGCCGGACACTCATTTCACTTTCGGTGTCTCCTGTGGCAGGAACAACAGACTGAGGGAGTCTCTCTAAGCCCTGAGCTGTGCCAGCCTGGGGAGGAGGTGATGTAAGTAAAGTCAAACTGTTCTCACCCTTAGCAATGTGGCTCTTCTCAGATTTTGTGCTCCTCTGGGGTGCTAAGACCTCTCAACGAGACCCTGGAACTCTCGTAAAAGTGTATTTGTCCACGAATGGCTGTTAAATCGGTATTCCTGTGGGAGGGCAAGGGCTGGGCCCTCTTATTCCACCATCTAGCTGATATGACTCTAATACATCTTTTTTCAATGTGTCTTGTCTGATCACAAAAATAAATACATGCTTATTATGTGGAATTCAAACATTCCACAAACAAAAATCCCCTATAATCCCCAAGATAACTACCACAAATGGTTCCCTATTAAAGAACAACTTTTTTACCAGAATGAAATATTTTTTAGAATTTTTTTTTTTTTTTTTTTGCTTAAGAATATCTCTTAAGGGGTCTGTGGCTGGCTCAGTCGGTGAAACCTTCAACTCTTGATCTCAGAGTTGTGGGTTCCAGCCCCACACTGAGTGTGGAGATTACTTAAAATTTTTCTTAAAACTTTTTTTTTTAAGATTTTATTTATTTTAGAGAGAGAGTGTGTGTGTGAGCAGGGGAAGAGCAGAGGGAGAGGAGAGGGAGACAATTTCCAGCAGACTCCCTGCTAAGCACAGAGCCTGACACAAGGCTCAATTCCTAGACTCTGAGAGATCATGACTTGAGTCAGTCACTTAACCGACTGAGCCACCCAGGCACCCCAAAATTTTAAAAAATCTTTTAAAAAAGAATATATCTTAAGCAACTCTCCAGTGTTAGAACATATAGTTGTGCTACATTTTTTTTGCTTTTGATTAATTTTTATCAGTTTTATCTACAAATAGTTCAAAGTCAAATAGTGCTTTAAAATGCATATAACAAGGGAGCTCCTGGGTGACTCAGTCAGTTAAGCGTCTGCCTTCAGCTTGGGTCATGATCCCAGAGTCCTGGGATGAGCCCTGCATGGGGCTCCCTGCTCAGTGGGGAGTCTGCTTCTCTCTCCCCCTCTGCCCCTCCTCCTTTGCCCCCCTGCTCGTGCACACTCTCTCTCTCAAATAAATAAATAAAATCTTTAAAAAAAAATAAAATGTATATAACAGCTAACTAGTCTCTTGTTTTATATTCGCCTCTCACATACTCCCCCTTCTACACACACACACACACCCACCCACACACACACACACACACACCCGTTATCTATTGACTTCTTACCTGTTTAGATTCATTCTTTCCCTGTTCCATCCTCCTAATATGGAGACATCTCAGTTTTGGCTGAATACATATTCAAATGCTTTCATCATTACGCCCCTGTAGAATGCTGTTGGTTACTGAGCCAAGAAGTGACTATGATTACATTTCCCCTCTTGTACAATTTTTAGTTTTTCTTGGAGTTAATTGCCTTATTTTCCTCTTTGCTTTATTTTCATTAAACATCTATATTCCCATGTCCTCCATTAGCTCTGTAAAAGCGATTTTCAATATCATTTTCCACCTAGTTAAATCTGTTAAATAATTTATCAGCTTTATGTTCTTCTAGAGGCAGCCCTACTGGAGCATCTGACCTCCTACTCCATCCTGAGCTGGTTATTTTCTATGCCTGATGCACAGCCATTGTCTTGGGAGCCCCTTTGCTATCATCTTTGACAAACTTTTTTACCTGTCTCCTCCGTGAGATACTCCAACTTTTGTATCCCACTATTTCCTTTATATATTTCCGAATTATTTAAATAGCTACAGTAATAGCGTATTGTTTTGTGATTTTAAACCAATAAAATTCTTCTTAAATCTTAAATCTATTTTTAAAGTTAAATGCAAAATTTTAAACAGGCCAGGACTGTTGGGGGGAGCCCATGTGCTGGAAACTATGTGTTAGAGACCAGCTCTTAAAACCTCAAGATTCAGTGTGAAGGGGTGGGCGAGCTTGAATAGGGAATAGACGAAATAGTGGCTGCAAACAATAGATGAGCTACACAAAATTCATCAAAGTTAAATTAATCTCACATACTGGCTATCAATTATATTATCAGCCAGTGGAATAGGACAGGACTGAGAAAATTTGATCAGGAAGAAGGAAGGACTTCTAGGAACAGAGTCGTGGAGGCATCAAGGAAAGAGAAGAAGGTTACTGCCATTCCATGCAAGATGGCGTCAAGCTCAGAGGAAATCTCTTTGGGTAGGTAAAAGAATGCTTTCCAAACCAAGGGGATCAATTAACAAAAAGAAGACTTCCTTCAAAAAGGGAGAAGGAAAAATCTGTGAGAAGGAAAAATCTGTGAAATCAGGGCATGTAGAGAAATGTTTTCAACATCTAGGATGCCAAAAACCAGCCAGAAAATTAAAGATCATGTCATGGAAGGGATGATAATCTATCTAGAGCAGTACGTCTACAAGAATCCACCCTGAGACTGGACAGCACTGGAGAGGATCACTACTAAAATGGGAACTAGACATATGTCCATGAATATCTAAGAAGTGAGTGAGAAAAAAACCTTATAAGAAAAACTAAGCTGACACTTCACTATAGGTCAGGTAATAAAATATAGAGTTCTTGATTTTTATATTTCCTTAAACCTTTTAAACAACCTCCATATTTATTCTCAGTGTCACACTCTCTTCTGTTGGCTTCTGTGATGCCACATCCTCCCGCATTTTCCTCCTTCTTTACCAGCGGCTTCTCAGTTTCCTTCTGAACCTCTTTCTCCTCTGCAGGACCCATAAAGACTGGAGCTAAGCTTCAAACCTGGGCCCCTTTCACTTCTCCATCTACATGTTCTTACATGATGTCAACCATTTCCATTGTCTTAATATGATTTATATGCTAATGGTTCCCAAATTTATATCTTTAGCTCTGGCCTGCTGGCTTACATCACTAACTGCCTACTTGGCATCTCCACTTAGATGTCTAACACACATATCAAATTTAGGATGTCAAAAAAGAAAAAAAAAAAACCAAACCTTTGGATTTCTTTCTCCAAGGCTCTTCTTCTACTACTCTTTCCCATATCAGTAAATGGCACCATTGTTAATGGGAAACCTCCTTTACAGGCCTGAAGACCACCCAACGCTCACTATATAATTAATCTTTTTTTTTTCCTTTCTGGTGGGAAACAAAAGGAATTAGCCAACTGTAAGTAATCTATTGTTATGAAGGTAAACACATTAAGACCTGGATGCCCCATTCCCAAGAGAGAAAATGCATTTTGCAGCCAGGGAAGAAAACATTCAATGCCTACAAAATTCCTACAAAGCAAAAACAAGAACCTTTCTTTGTCCAGAAAGTAAGCTTGTTCTTCAATGTTTTCATTGTAGAATGGAGGAAACTGCATCACTGTTAAACTACTTTGATTGAGGGAAGAAGACTGTGATTGGCTGTCCTGGGAATATGAAAGAGAAGTCCTCTCCCCTTTTAAGCAGCCCCTAGTCACACCCACTGGCAGTCCCAAACCTTTGGCATGACCTGCTAGACACCTACTTACATCTCCACTCCTTCCACAGCATCCCAGCCTCGTTTTCATTTCCCTCCTAGAAGAATGCAAACTCTGCCTCTGTGCCTTTGCATATTCAATTCCCTCTGTGATACGTTCTACACACACACGCACGTGCACAAACACACCCACACAAGCTAGCCAGTTCCTAGTCATCCTTCGGGACTCAGCTTCTGTATCATTTGTCCAGAGAAGCCTTCTCTGCCATATTCACCCTCACTATTCCCTCTAGTTCTCCAACCACTTATACAAATTGTAATTTAATAAGCATTTATGTAATTTTATGTTTGATATATCTAATATATCTCATTGCATTCTGAGTTCCAAGAGAATAGTGTCTGTTCCCCAGGACCTCACATGGTACCTAGTCTATCGAAGTAGACATTCAATAAATACTTGTCGAATAAATGAGCAAACAATAGGTCAGAAGTAATTTGGTAGATGGGGGTGGAGGAGGGAATTTAAAAACTAGAGGAAGGACCGGGGTACAGAATGAATGACATTAAGATTGTTAGAATACAACCAGTGTAGGTGAATGCTGGGAACACCAGAGGGGGTTCCTTGTATAAGGAGGGACAGCTCTACAGTGGAATCACACCAGGATGGCAAACCCCAAACTGTCTCATCACAATGGCCTCTGAAATCTGACATTCGAAATTACCCCTCTTCTTTACATTCCCCCTATGCTCACTGGGGTTTCCTCCCTCCTTCACTCATTTTAAGTCACCCAGACCCTTAGTCCCTATCTGAATAGCTTTCATTCCCTGTCCACAGATCAATGAAGTCATTATTAACACTCTCTGTGCTCTTTTCCTTAACTTTCCATATTGCCGAGCCAACATCCAATCCAAAGGATTGCCTATGCCCCATCCTGCAACATCCATGGGAAAAAGCCAGTGAACCATGCAGCACACCACAAACCCACACAATCTCTCTTTGGACCTTTGCTCCCTTCACTGATGCTTTTACACCCCCCAGCTAATCCAAACTCTCTCACCCTTCACATAGTCATATTTTCAGTAATTACCTATCCAGTGGTTCTCAACTCCTGACTGCTCGTTTGAACCACATGAGGAGCATGTAAACCCACCAATGTAGGACCCCACGTCCAGAGATACTGATCTAATTATTCTAGGCTGGGACTCAGGCAGCAATCTTTCTAAACTCCCTGGGTGACTCCAGTCTACTTACTGGAGGGAACGTTCTTTTGTGCATGTAGACTACATGGGGTAGTCTTTGAGAGGAGACTGATCTTCTTGGTGAGGTAATGTGTTGATCTTCAGGGACTTCAAGAGAACACTGATGGCATGCTTGTAGACTTGAGAGACTAAACGGAAGGTGAAGCTTCCCCACTCTTCCCCATTCCCATCCATAGGCCCCTGCCCACCTGCTGCCTCCCTCAGAGCCAGCACAATCACAGTCAGTGAATGGCTGAGAAAAGGGGTTTGGGAACCATGATGGACGTGCTGTGGGGGTGAGGAGTCAGTAATGAAGTGAGGAATGAAGAAAGTATTCCGTTGGCATACTTTCTCAAGTCCTAAACCAGAAATCACAAACTGGCAGCTGGAGACCAGGATCCTATCTACAGATATGTGGTCCCCCCCAATGCTTTAATTTTGTTGTTATTATTACCCTATGCTCACCACAAGTGTAGCTATCCTAGACAACGCTATTACAATACCACCGACTATATTCCTATGCTGTGCCTTTCATCCCCATGACTTATTCATTCCGTAACTGGAGGCCTGTATCTCCCACTCCCCTTCACCTTAATTTTTTATATAGTAACACGAAAAATTGAGACCATTTACCTCGAGACCCTGACTTCTCGCTTTTCTTTAAAAATGTTTTCCAGGGGCGCCTGGGTGGCTCAGTAGTTAAGCGTCTGCCTTCAGCTCAGGTCATGATCTCAGGGTCCTGGGATCGAGCCCCGTATCGGGCTCCCTGCTCAGCGGGAAGCCTGCTTCTCCCTCTCCCACTCCCCCGGCTTGTGTTCCCTCTCTCGCTGTGTCTCTCTATGTCAAATAGATAAATAAAATCTTAAAAAAAAAATGTTTTCCAGATCCCTGACCATACTGGGAGCACATTTCTACAGGGCAACAATATCTGGTGCTGAGGGACATTTGTCCTATTCTAAATGGGGCTCACACTCTACACTTCATCCCTGGCCTGGCCTGCCCACCTCACCAGCTTATTTGATCTGCCTGATATCTATAAATGTTTAAGCTTCCAACCTCTAGTTTAAGCCATGAAGCTTTGCCCCACTCCATATTGGTCCAAGAAGCAAATTAGCAAGTCAGGCAAAGTAACAATGCCTGACCTCCCTTCCTTACTCCCATCTACCCCCAAACCAATAGTTGGACCCTGTGTGGCTTTAGAATGTTTCTCTAAAGATTTTAGTAAAGAACCACTGAGCCTCCATCAGGTTCCAATGTATATGTTGATAGGAGGAAGATTGCCACAGATGGATGCAGAACAGAGAGAAAGTAACCCTGCTCCAGAGCCTCGAGGCATACATTTCATGCTAAATTTCACAGTGATGAGAATGAGCTGAGAAGTGACTTCTCAACTAGAGACAGAGGAAATCTGAACTCCTGATTTTCCTCTTCCCAGAGGTTACCTAAAGACACTTTCTGTGGGAAAGAAGGAAGGGGACATTGTCATTGACCTCTGACTGCCAGACCACTAAAATGAACGGCTTATGTCCCCAGCTTTCACCTCTTTATACCTAGTCACACCATTCTTCTGAAGTTTCCCTCTTAAAAACATCAATATTCTCTGGGACATTTGACATTACAGAGTCTTCTCCACCCTGAAAGTTTCCCCCTTTTTAGCTGTCAGTACATTGTGCCGTCCTAGCCCTCTCCCCTGTCTTTCTGGCTCCTTCTTACCTCTCCTTGGCTTCGCTTCTCTTAGGATTCTTGTCTCATAAATAGATTTGTTTTCCATGATTCTGCTGACTGGACACTTCCTGGATGTCCCACAGTCACCTTCAATTCTGCTTTTCTCTCTCCCTTTATTCATTTCCATAGACTACATATCATTAATACTCCTAGTGACTCAAAGAAAGGAGAAGCTCCCTACCAAAGCCCCTCTTGAGATCTGATAACAATCCAAATCATAGGGTGCGTTCACAGCAATTTAAGACAAAGGGGAAAGTAACTTAAGTTTTTAACTTCTTACAATAGAGATTTTCAAGAGAGGAAGCGTGTAGGACAGGAGCCTGCTTATGACAGAGGGCAGAACATGCAATTTGAAAAGACATAGTCAGAGTTACAGGTTTATATTTTGAAAACGAAATGCACCTCTTCAACAGCTAATCCTACAAATAATTGCATTTATTAAGCAGTTGTTATTTAGTTATTCATTAATTCGGTAAACATTTAACTGCTCCCTGAGTGCTAGGTACTAGGTGTTAACTTTTAACAAGATAGACAGAGCCTCGGTCCTCGGGAATCATGGGGATAACAGACACTAAACAAATATACGATAGATCTGGATGGGTAAACACAAATAAATACATGATTACCTCTGTGGTAAGTGCTATGAATGAGTCCTTCGGAGGTACTGGCAATGTCGTAGAACCCACCAGGCTCTAGGACCTCAGGGCCTTTATACTTGCTATTGTCTGTGCACACCTCTATCCCCAGGTCCTTGTGTGGCCAGCTTCTTCTCACCATTCATATCAAAGAGGCTTTCTCTGATTTTCCTGCCTAAAATTGCTCTCAGCCTCCCCACCCCCACTCATTCTGTCCTGTTACCCTTTGTTTTCACATAGCACAGATCACTATTAGAAAATACATTATTTATTTCTATACAGGATTCTTGCCTGGCTCCCCCACTAGAGTCTAATTTCAATGATGGTATGGATTTTGTCCTTTTTCTTCACTGTATTCTTAGCCCTCAGAATAGTGTGTGAGACGAGATAGATACTCTAAATTTTTGGTGAACTGATGAAGGAAAAATTATAGAATAACAAGGAGAAGCCTACCCAGATAGGGTGATCAAGGAAGGCTTCTCTGAGGTAGTGACTTTTTTGTTTTAATTTATAAATAATAACCTGCAACCAAAACTTCTTATCTGGTGTGGACACACACACACACACACACACACAGATCAGTTCTCAACCTAGAACATGCCCTGTCCTGAATCTCAGGATGACTTGTCAGGGTAGTGGGTTGGCATTCAACATCCATCCCATCTTCCTTCTATGTGCCTTTCTGTGCTATAGAAACAGAGCATCTAATAAACTATATGTCCTAGACTTCTATGAAGTTGGGCAGTGCCTTTCTGTTTTTCTTCACCAACTTTTTGTTGCACAGATATAGGTTTGAAGGAGGCAAATTTTCAGACTTAATCAGTGTTGACAATTCAGATATAGAACTGAGAGCTCAGAAATAGAATTCACAGGAATCAGTGACTTGACTATATATGGGAGATGAGGAAGAGACATATGACTATGATGAGTCAAATATATCAGTGATTGACTGAAATTCAAAAATGAAGAGAAGGAAGTTTGGAGAATAATAATAATATAATATAATAATAATAATAATTAATGCAGCCTTCAATGAATTTAAGCTGCCTGAAGGACATCCAAATTCTATTCATTGAACAGTCAGAAATAGAAGACTAGAGCAGGAGAGCCCATTTGGGGCTGGAGCTACAGATCTGGAAACCGCAAGCATTTGGGCGGCAGCTGAAGCCATGAGATTGGTGGGATCATCCAGGGAGTACCTGCACAGTGAGAAGAGAAAAGGACATGTAGGGAGCCCTGAGTAACTGAGAAGTCATCCCTGAGAAGGAAAAATCCAAGAGATAACAACAAAAGGAATTGACAGAGAGGTAAGAGAACCAGCAGATCTCAGAATCACAACAGTTCAAGATAAAAAAGGTTCACACAAAAGAGGTTCAAGAAAGTGGAAGTGATGACAAATTCTGCAGAAAACTTAAGTAAAAAGTTTGCTAAGCAGGAGATCATGCATGACCACACACTGAGAAATTTTAGCTTTGAATCTCATGTTATAAGACTGTAACACCACCACACTTCCTATTAGAGTCACATGCTATCCTCGGGTCACTATCCCCCAACTCCTTGAGCTAGTTCCTGGCTGACTTGTACACTCTTCAACACTACTCCTTTTGAACTTCTATCCATGCACATGGTCTTTCCATTAGCCTTGCTTTTCAGATCCCTGACCTCCTCTCCTCCAATGACCTTGTCTTCCACTCCTTTCACTCGATTAGCCTTTCACTTGCTCCATCCTGGTTTTCTCCTCTATCATTCTAGCTCCTCATTACTGCTCCTTGGCTTGGCTCCTCTTGTGATTCCTGTCCCATAACTTAATTTGTTTCTCTCAGTTCTGCTGATTAGACATCTCCTGTAGTCATACCCTAGTACCAAAACCTACAATCTTTCTGTAATCTTAGTTTCAAGCATCCTACTCTCTTTAATCCCACCTTCCATCTTTCCATTTCACTCCTTCTTTTGCCCTAACTCCAACAATCCCTTCACCTCCATGCCCCAACCAATAGTCCATTGATCCAACTACCTTTCACTGTCCCTCCTGACCCTCGTGGCATCACTTTCCTCCTTACTCAATTTAATGTCCATAGTAAGTCATTTTCACCACTCCCTCCCACATACCCTCAACTCTGTTGTTCCATTTTGAGTCATATTACCCGGCTAAAAACAACAACAACAAAAAAGTCAATACTGCTAATTCCAACTTGGGCTCGTTCATGCCTGAATTTGTACAACTAGCTGGAAAAAAAGGATACAACTATGCTATGATTAGTCTCACTTAAATTTATGATCCCTAACTTCAGTGCTACCAAGCAATTCTACTTTATTTCCCTTGTTCATTCTCTTACTCTCCTAAACAACTAGGAGGTGAGGGCAGAGAAATCATAGGGGGCACCACCTTCCAATACTTCTTCAACTGTCTTCACTCTCATCTTCCTTACTGAAAAAACAGAAGCTATCTGAAGAGTATTTCCACATGCTTCCATTATAACATCTAGCCACCCACCTTCGTTTGTATCCTACTCTGTCTTCTCTTCCTCTCTGTATCTTTCTTCATCTTCCTGTTACTATGGATGAATTTATTTAACTGTGTCAAGCGAGGGACAGTTCCTCTACTTAGGCACTAGAACCTATCTCCTCTCGCCTGCTCAAGGACATTGCTCCAGCACTTCTCCCCTTTTAAATTTGCTTTAACAAATTCCCTCTCTACTAGATCTTTCCCATCAGATTACAATCAGATTGCAGACATAATATTTCTCCCATCTAATAAACAAAACAAAACTCTCTTGATCCTACTTCTTTCCCTGGCTACTGCTCTATTTCTCCTTCTGTTCACAGAAAAATTCCTACTTTTCTCTTCCCACCCTCTTGACCCATTGAAATACTCAGTCCTCAAATTACATGAGCTATCAGTATTATTTGATTTGGTCAATCCTTTCTTCCTTCTTGAAACATTTCTTCAGTCATCTACCAGGATGCCACACTCTCCTGATTTTCTTCCCATCTCCTGGCCACTCCTCTGTCTCCCTCACTGGTTCATGCTCATCTTCTCTGCCTATTAACATTAGATTACTCCAAGGCTCAGCTCTTAGAACTCTTCTCTTTTCTGTGTACTCTCATTCTGTTGATGATCTCATCTATCCTCATAAGTTTAAATTCTACCCACAGGATAATGACTGCCAAAGGCATATCTCCAGTCCCTTTGACAACTAAACTCCATCTTTTATCCAGATGCTTCAAGACTTCTACATTTGAATGTCTTTTAATCACTATCTCATGTTTAATTGGTACAAACCCGATCTCCTAATCCTTCCCCCAGCCTGCTTTTCCCACAGTCCTCCCCAGCTCAGTAAACTGCAACTCCATCCTTCCGGTTTCTCAGGACAAAAATCTCTTGAGTCCTTATTTCTCAGACCCCACATCCCATCTGTCATCATATGTTATTGGTTCTCTCTTTAAAATAGATCCATAACAGCTACTTCACTGCAACTTCCCTGATCCAGATCACCATCACCTATCATCTAAATTACTGCAACAGCCTCCCCAACCAGACAGGCCTGCTTCCTGTCTTGCTCTTTTCAATCTACTCTCAACACAGAGTTACACTTTTAAAACTTCAGTCAGAATGTATCACTCCTCTGCTCAAACCTCTCCAACAGCTTTTCAGTTCACTCACAGTACAAGTTAGGGTCATTAAGATGGCCCAAAAGGCCTGACATGACTTGATCCTCCTCTCCTCCATTACTTCTCTGACCTCAATTCCTACTAAATTTTCCCCTCACTCTCAGTTCCAGCCACATTGGCTTTCTGACCGTTCTTGAAACATGCCAAACATTCCTACCCCAGGCCTTGACACTTGGCTATTTTCACTCTCTGGAATTATTTTCTTCCAGATATTTACATGGCTCACTTTCTCACCTCCTTCTGGTTTTGCTCAGATGTCATTTTCTGGAGAAAAAGATTTGGGAATCATTTGCATCTGGGTGACAGCTGAAGCCATGGTATTGATAAGGACACCCAAGGAGTGTGTCTATAGTAAAAAGAGAAGATGGTCACCTACAGAGTCCTGAATAATACCATGGTGGAAGAGAATCCCAACAGAAGAACAAAAAAAAAATCAATAGAGAGTTAGAAAAAAACAGAAAATCCTAGTGTCACAAAATTCAAGGAAAGGGAGTGACACAGGAAATAAGAAGCACATAGAAAAATTCTGCAGAAAACTTAAGTAATATGTAAGTGTGGTGAGTAGGAAGTCATCAGAAACCTCAGAAAGGACATTTTCCTTGACATGATGGGTTGAAGCTACTGAGCAAGGGGTTGAGAAATATCTGGAAAATATTTCAGAGACTGAAATTGGAGAGATTATTATTTTGAGAAGCTTGGTTCAGTAGAGAAAGCAATTAGATGTTAGCTAGGGGGTAAATGGAGGTACATGAGAAGGAAGGTTTTGTTCCTTTGGGGGAAAAAAGCTTGAGTTTGTTTATAGACTAAAAGGAGGTAAAAGGGAGAAGTGAAAGATCCAGTAGAGGATCACTGATACAGCAAAGTCCTGCAAAGAGGATTCAATAGCATCCAACAAATATTTATGGTGGACCCACTACCAAATGATGCCAAGTGTTGAGATACAATGAATGAAATAAACATATTGTAGCATAATGGATGTGGGCAAGGTTAAAACCACAATCACAGATTCTGATTTTAAAGCCAAAAGGAATAAAAGAAGGAGGAAAGGATTGGTTACAGGAAATTGAGGGACTTCATATTTTTATGGCCTCTATTTTCTCAGCAAGCCAGGGACTGCAATTTGTTGACAGTGAAGGGAATATGAGAATGGGGCATAAAGAAGGTATTTCAAGTTGAAGATTTGCAATAATAATTAAAGGGAATAGGAGAGAAAGCTAATAAAACTAAAATGAAAAATAACTATCAAATGGCTCTGGGATACCTGGGTGGCTCAGTCGGTTGGGCGTCTGCCTTCGGCTCAGGTCATGATCCCAGGATTGAGCCCCGCATTGGTCTCCCTGCTCAAAGGGGAACCTGCTTCTCCCTCTGCCTCTGCCCCTCCCCCTTCTTTTGTGCTCTCTCTCTCAAAATAAATAAATAAAATCTTTAAAAAACAAAACAGCTCTGAATGCCTACAGGATATTAAATGCCATTAATTTGTAGAGGCTCCATTCTCTGCAATTATGTGATTTTTATCCACTAACCTTCAACACTCAGGTACAGAATGGTTTGTAGAACTCGCAGATGGTTGGTGGCTTACAGAGCAGGGACAGAGGTCACGTGTAGTGGTAGGATCCTGAAAACAATTAGCTTGGGTTTGTCTACTTCCAACCTGTCTTTCCTTTACTTGCCTCTAATAGAGAGACAGTAAAAGCTAAACACTTAATTCCCCAGCTCCCCTGTAGCTAGGGGAAGCCACGCATCCATGAGACATAAGCATAAGTCTACAAATGATGCCCTTCTGTTTCTCCTTTCTAGTGTCTACAGCACAAGAGTGAGGCCTGGCGAAGCAGCAGCCACTTGGTGACCTTGAGGCCACAAGTAGGTGGATAAAGTCAGCACAGTAAGGACATCAGAGCAGAAAGGGAGAAAGAAAGGGAGAAAGTCATGAATGTGTTCATGCATTCCTGACTGTGTTCAGTGCTGTTGTTATCAGCTCTGGACTGCCTTGCCTCAGGCTTCTTATTATGTGGAATAAATAAACCCTTACTTATGCAGGACATGGTTTTTGTGTTTTCTGGTGGTTTGCAACCAAATGTGTTCATATCTGAAACAGAGGTCTAGGTTATGTAAATATGTTAGTCAAGATGCTTTTGGTTGTAAAAAACAAAAATATTAGGTAAATGTAGAAGCTTCTTTTGTATCCCAGGGGTGGGATACAAAACAGACCCAGCTACATTGTAGTTTTGATTTGACAGAGCTTCTGCTTCAATGATATCTGTCTCAGAATGTCTCCAGATCATTTCTGTACTGCAAAATAAAGCCAAACTTGGGGCGGCGGGGGGGTATTATAAAGTAATTTAAAGGAAAATAAGTGGGAGAGGATTTATTGACTCATATGGCTGGAACAGCCAAGAGATAAAATTGGCTTCAGGTCCAGCAGGATCCATAGTTCAAATAATATCATAAGAAAAATTATCTCTCTTTATCTCTCAGCTCTGCTTGCCTTTGCTTGGCTTTATTCATTCCCAAATCTCTCCAAGTATCCAGCAGCTCCGTTTTTACATATTCTTTAGAGCTCATGACCCCATAGGCTGACCCTGGCCCTTTCTCTTACAGTGTACATATCAACCCCCAACAAGGATTGCTTGGATGGCCTGGGTCAGGGGCCCACATCTATGGTGGAGATGGTTAGACCACGAGAACAACAGCCCCACCAATACCACGTGGAATGCAAGAAGAGTTCCCAAACAAAACTGATGTTCAGCATACAGAGAAGCAATAGTCCAATGATGGTGGGAAAACAAAGTGAGGCTAGGAAGGAGACAAATAAACTGGGGGGAAATGAGTGGGTTATTGGACTGGAGATATTGATGAGGCTTATGATTTGTATTGAGAAATGATGCAAGATATGGAAGGATAAAAATTTGTGGTCAAACAGTAGGTTAGAGAAGTTCAATACTTCAGACAGGTGGAACGGTTCCAGATAATTGGCGAGGTCTAGTTTGTGCATATAGAAGATGGTAAAAATAAAGATCTGAGTCGAGAAGATTAAGGTACTAGATCAAGATTATCAAGGATAGATTTATATCTTAAAGGCCTTAAACTAGTAAGATATTTATGATACCTGTGTAATTATTTATGGCTATGTAACAAGTTACCCCTGGAAACCACCATTCTACTTTCTTTTTCCTTGATTTCAATGATTTCAGATACTTCTTGTAAGTGGAATCATACAATATTTATTCTTTTGTGACTGGCTTACTT
This sequence comes from Neomonachus schauinslandi, assembly GCF_002201575.2. Lineage (NCBI taxonomy): Eukaryota > Metazoa > Chordata > Mammalia > Carnivora > Phocidae > Neomonachus > Neomonachus schauinslandi. Next base: position 4,879,242 of record NC_058408.1, on the reverse strand, counting down.
TACTCAGCAAAATATCCTCAAAGCTCATCCATGTTGTAGCATGTGACAGAATTTCCTTCCTTTTTAAGGCTGAATATCTATTGAGTTTTTAATTTCAGCAATTATATGCCTCATTTCTGGAAATTAAATTTTATAAAATCTTGTTTTTTGTTTTACTTTATGTTTTCAATCATTTTAAGCATAAATATTTTACTTTCTAGAATATGATGCCAACCTATTATTTTAAGTGCTTGAGGGCTCAAATTTTCCTTTTTTAAATATGCTGACTTTTAAATTAACAAGTCAGGAAACGACAGATGTTGGCGGGGATGCAGAGGAAGGGGAACCCTCCTACACTGTTGGTGGGAATGCAAGCTGGTGCAGCCACTCTGGAAAACTGTATGGAGGTTCCTCAAAAAGTTGAAAATAGAGCTACCATATGATCCAGCAATTGCACTACTGGGTATTTACCCCAAAGATACAAAAGTAGGGATCCGAAAGGGTACGTGCACCCCGATGTTTATAGCAGCAATGTCCACAATAGCCAAACTGTGGAAAGAGCCAAGATGTCCATCGACAGATGAATGGATAAAGAAGATGTGGTATATATATACAATGGAATATTATGCAGCCATCAAAAGGAATGAGATCTTGCCATTTGCAACGACGTGGATGGAACTGGAGGGTATTATGTTGAGTGAAATAAGTCAAACAGAGAAAGACATGTATCATATGATCTCACTGATATGAGGAATTCTTAATCGCAGGAAACAAACTGAGGGTTGCTGGAGTGGGGGGTGGGGTGGGAGGGATGGGGTGACTGGGTGATAGACACTGGGGAGGGTATGTGCTCTGGTAAGCGCTGTGAATTGTGCAAGACTGTTGAATCTCAGATCTGTACCTCTGAAACAAATAATGCAATATATGTTAAGAAAAAAAAAGAAGAAGAAGAAGGTAGCAGGAGGGGAAGAATGAAGCGGGGGAAATCGGAGGGGTAGACGAACCATGAGAGACGATGGACTCTGAAAAACAAACTGAGGGTTCTAGAGGGGAGGGGGGTGGGAGGATGGGTTAGCCTGGTGGTGGGTATTGAGGAGGGCACATTCTGCATGGAGCACTGGGTGTTATGCACAAACAATGAATCATGGAACACTTCATCTAAAACTAATGATGTAATGCATGGGGGTTAACATAAGAATAAAAAAAAATAATAAAAATAGAACTACCATACAAAAAAAAATAAAAATAAATAAATAAATATGCTGACTTTTTAAATCCTAACGAGTTGTTCCCTTGTGTGCTTTGAATTTCCCATCAAGGGAAAAATGGGAAGTTGTTCCAATTTTGCAAGATGAAAAAGTTCTCGAGATCTGTATACAGCAATGTGGATACAGTTAACGCCACTGAACTGTATACTTAAAAATGGTGACGGGGGTACATTTTATATTGTGTTTTTACCACAATTAAAAATTTTTAAATTTAAAAAAACTCAATAAACACATCCACCAAGATAATTTTGGTATATTTTTCTATTCTTCCCACTGAGGACAATGTAAAACCCTAGACATTATATATAAAACAAACATAAGAAGATGCTGAAAGTGGACAGAAGAAGGCAGAGAGGCTAGGGAAGTCAAGACCCAAGGAAATACTCAGTGCTGAGTTTTTTGGGTTCTGTTTTTGCTTCATATATCCCAAACTTGGAGCTGAAGAAGTCAGCAGTCTAAAAATGCCAACAGGTGTAGACAACTTATACCTGGAGATCACCAACACATGGGTAATATTTAAAGGCATGAGACCAAATGTGGTCCCATGGAGAGTTAGTAGAGATTGAACAGAGGAAAGGTAAAGCAGACTGTTGCCTCTGGAAGAGGAAGTCATAATAAAGGAGTCTGACAAGGAGTGGTCAGAGAGGGGGAGGGGGAAGCCACTTATGCACCAGGCATCAGGCTCATATTGTATACAAATTATCTCATTTAATCCTCACAACTGCTCTATGGTTTAGGCACTATTATTATTTCCACTTTACAGATGAAGAAAGTGAGGCTCCTGGCTACTTTGTCACCAGTGTGACCCCTGACCCTCAAAGTACCACCAAACAAGTCTGTGTGTCTATCACTCCTTCACTTGTTGAAATAACTTTCTAGGCCCAAGATGGGCCACCCTGCCCACAGTGCCCCTGCAGCAAGCTGAAACAGACAACACTCATATCCCCGTAAATGCTCTGCTTGACCAGAAACACAGTATGTCCAGTCAGCCAAGCCCCATCACCCAAGCCAGCCCTGGGCTCTGTGTCTGCTTTCTTGTTCTTCATTCTTCATCCTATAAAAGTGTCCTACCTCCCGCCCCATTTTGCAGTGCTCCGAGTGGAGACGGTCTGCTTCATGAAGTGTTAGATAAAGTTTGTATTACCTACAGGGTCTTCTTTAATCATTTTTAAAAACACTTAAGGGACACCTCGGTGGCTCAGTCGGTTAAGCATCTGCCTTCAGCTCAGGTCACAATCTCAGGGTCCTGGGATTGAGTCCAGCATGGGGATCCCTGCTCAGTGGGGAGCCTGCTTCTCCCTCTGCCTCTCCCCCTGCTTGTGTGCTTGTGCTCTCCCTCTCCCTCCCTCTCTCTCTGTTAAATAAATAAATAAATAAATAAATAAATAAATAAAACCTTAAAAAAAAAAAAGATTTGAGGGAAAGGGCCAGAGTGCATGGCACAGAATAAGAAACAAATTAAAATGGAGTCCTTCAAATCACTGTCTTCGGAGTCCCTGGGCCAACCACGTACAGAGACATTCTCACTGGTGACATCCTCCTTAGGTTCCAGCGTGTGCCTCTCCTGGGAGCTCGTTCATCCTCTCTCTTCTCCTCTCAAAATCCCAGGGCCCACAAGCCAGAAGCTGCTCATACAGGTTCACATAAGTCAACTGTTAAAATTTCAAAAATTTTGCAAACCTGTTGTTAAGCACAGCCATTATTAAAAACTGATTTATGTAAGTTTACATTTAAATACATTAATATTTAAAAAGGTAATAAGTACTCAAAACACATCACTTCCTAATTATTTTACTACATGTTACATTCTATGCCCCTGAGATGATTTACATCTATTGCTCTCATATGGTGAAATACTTTATAATAGTGCACATCTCTATGCAAACGCCACCACAGATGCGGGCAAGTGCTGCAAATCAGGGTTTTGGGGGCGTGTTTGTTTGTTGTTGTTGTTATTGGAGAGGTAGTTGTTAAACCTACTGGCACTCCCCTCCCCTCCCCCCACGAGAAAACTGAAACCCACCTGTTATTCTACCTGCGGACCAATTTAAACTCCGTGTCTCCCAAGTTCCCTTTTCTGAGCATGCTCTGGGGCCAAGAGCTGAACAAAAGAGACCTACTGAGGAGCTCTTTGAAGCCGGAGAGCTGGAGAGCCTTCCATTTCCTCAGATGAGTTTTACCATCCATAAAATTTGCACCTGCTGCTGGGTTTTTCTAAACAGTGCATTTACAAATCTTTGACTAATCCTGTTTCTTCAGTAGCAGGTACAGAACACAAGTATTCAGTATTAAGATGGCTTATGAGAAATTAGTGAGAGAATACAGCAGGGAAGTGGCTTTGGAAAAGCTGAATCTCCCTCCCAGGAAGGAGTCAGGAGAGACTGCGTTGTTGTTGAGAGAAAAATCCTAAAAACAAAGCAAATGGAAACACGTCTTTCTGTGAGGGGGATAATAAAAGGGAGGGGAGCGCCCCTTCTATGGTTTATGAGTCATTTCCTGTTTTAATTTTCCTGTTTGTCCTTGGTTTTTCCACAAGTAACCGGTGGAAAGGCTCGACCTTCCACTCTCACCACCCTTCCGGGGTCATGATTACCGCAGTCCTGGTGTTGGGTGAATGGCGGGGATTCTGGGGCCCTTTGGTGTTCAAAGCTGTTAGGGTCCAGAAATGACATCTAAATTTGCAAACTTTCCGGTGGCTGTGAGCCTTTCTGATTGAATATGTACATAAGAGCTCTGAGGGAGCCTCTGCCTTCTGTCTATCTCTCCCTGTCTCCTCTCCTCTTCCTTTCTTTTTCTTTCTTTCTTTCTCTTTCTTTCTTTCTTTCTTTCTTTCTTTCTTTCTTTCTTCTTTCTTTCTTTTTTTTCTTCCTTTCTTTCTTTCTTCCTTCCTTCTTTTCTTTTCTTTCTTTCTTTCATCCTGCCTTTTCTCTGTCTTCCTCTCTCTTTCTGATCTATCCCCTCCCTCATCCCCGCTCCCCCCCCCCCACACACACCTCCTTTCTTTTTTCTTGGGTGTTACTCTCAGTACTTCAAATGCATCTTGACTGGGGGGGGGGGTGCTATCATGAGGAGAGGAAATAGGAGGCTGAGCATATGATTTTGAGGCTCATAACTGAACTACTTTTGGTCCACAAGAGGCATGAGAAAGAGACAGATAGATAAGGCAAAGGAGACAAACAGTGTTCGTTTGAAAGAGGAACTGTAAAAACGAAACTTATGGGCCTTGTTTACCTTTTTCTAAATAACATCAGAGTACTTACATCTGAGAATAATAATAGTTCTACCCTGTGTAGCTACTTTCTTGTGAAGTATTCACTGCAGTAGCTGGAAAGAGCATGAACTTTGTTGTGGGGCTGCTCTGGGAGCAGGCCCGGCCCCCTCGCTGGCTGTGTGACCTGTGTGGGCTGCTAAGCCCGTGTCCTCAAGGCCCACACTTGGGCCGGCCTCATGGGCACAGCCTACTGACTGTTAACCACCAGCGTCCTGGTTGGTGGCTGAGTGTGCTTACCCTTTGCTGAATGTTTTTAGTCAATCCTAATTGAACAGTGTGCATGAAGAACCTATCACAGAGTGACTGGAACATAGTAGTGGATGTTCAATAAATTTTAGTTCTGTCAGTTCTTTTCCTACCCACCTACCCCCAAATATTTTCACCAACACAGTTCTATAAGGAATCAGTAAAAAATATATATATATTTATATATTACTATTATGTTCCATAGTTTCTGTAACAGAAAGCATAGACACAGAGGTGAGTGGGTTAAGAGCACGATGATCAGAGACACCAACCCTTGATCAAGGCTCCTCACGCCCCATTCAGAGCACTAATGGCAAGACTCAAGGTCTCTCTGGTAATCAGTTAACAGTTTTAAAGTGGAAAAAGCGTAAAGTTTGGAGTCAGAAAAATCTGGGTTCAGACTCTATCCTTGTCACTTACTATCTGTATGATCTTGAAAAAGTCACATAACCTCACTAAACCTGTCTCCTCATCTGTAAAATGGGACCAGTATACCTAAATGTTTCAGTGGGATAATGTATGTGTAAAAGGAACTTAAAATGAGATTCTCTCTTTTTTAATTTTGGCTAAGCCTCCAAAAACCATAAATAAAACAATAGATGCTAAGTTCTCCCCACATTACAGAGCTGGCCCACTTTTTCAGGAATCTACAAAGATGATGAGAAAAAGCTTTGTGGCCCTTAACACTTCACTTCTAACAGAAGTTGAGGTTGAAGAGAAAGGAAGGACAGAATTTCTCTGCAAAGAGTTGTGGGAATGTTGTGTTCTACCCAGCACAGGGCAGGGGATGTCCCCTCCCCTCAAGCCAGTTGGACGGACTCCAATAGAATCATAAGTGGCAGATCATTCAGAGTGACATGTGTCCTCTGGAGTAAGGGCTATGAAGAGAGGTTGTGGATAGATGGGCCTAAGGCCACAGAGCAGAGGACTGGTGACCATCTGCAGATGACGGGACAGATGCAGGAGTGTTTCCCCAGACCAAACATAGGCTGTCGGAGGTGGAGTTGATCTGGAGCCAGTTTGAAAGCTCATCACTCCATAGATGTCCCCCATGACCAACTTTGGGAAGCTCAGTACTGAGAATTGAAGTTAAAACCAGCCAATCAGATAAGAAGCATCACCTACATCGCGGGAATTACAGTTAAAGATTCCCAGTAGAGGAATCTTTGAAGAACTTACAAAACAGCCAGTAATGTCAGTCTGCCCCAATCCAGATCACACGGATAAAAATGAGCTCAAACCTCCATCCTGCATCCTTTGTCAATGCAATCCCCTCTTTTACTGCATTGTTCTCATAGTCACCTTTGGCTCCAAATTCCTGCTTCTGCTAAATTAGTTCCATTTATGGATCATTTGACCACCCATGTGCATTTCCCTATTCTTTACTACCTTAAAGCCAGAGAAGAGTCAGATCATTCCCCAAATTTCTGCCTAAGTAGCCCCATTTACACAAAGCTGTTGCATGGATACAACATTACAATTGTAAGAAAGGTTTTGGGGGCACCTGCCTGGCTCAGTCATCAAGCGTGTGATTCTTGATCTTGGAGTTGTGAGTTTGAGCCCCACATTGGGTATAGACATTACTTAAAAAATGAAATCTTTAAAAAAGAAAGGTTCTTGGAAGAAAGGCTGGTTTACACCAGAACAACACAGAGTCAGCTATTATTTTTATCTTCTCAGAAAGCATTTCTATCCCCATTCTTCTGGTAATAGACCCTTCCCCTACCCCAGGCAAAAATGTAGTCACATGACCTGTGTTGGTTGATTGTAGTGCCCTATTTCACTGACGCTGATGATTGGTGCAAGGGATGGACATGGAATCCAAGCAAGGCTAATTAGAACCTGTCTCTGGAATTGTTGCACCACACTGGTACCCCTTTCCCCCATCCCCCAACAAGCTCTCTCTTTATGGTTGCTGAGCTGGGTCTGATAGCAACCATGTTTCTTACCACATGGCCAAGTCCTGTCTGCTGCAGGAAAGAATGAAGTCAAAGAGAAACAGAGTCAAACAGAGATGAGCAAGGCCGGAAAAGGAGGGAAGGAGAGAGAGAGAAATCTAGCACCATTATCCAAGTTTCCACTTTTCGTCCCTGAGGCATTGGTTTCTGCAATTCTTCCTTAGTTGTTACAAATTCACCTAACATCTTTCCAAACTTTGTGACCCACTAAGATCCCTGTTTTATTTAAGGTTCTTTGAATTAAATTTGTGTCACTTTCAAACATAAGAAGCCTGATTAATACAGCAAAAACCTCCCAAATAAATGTTGGGTATCTCTGGCCTTAAAAGCCCTTTCCCTACTCTGCCCCTAGAAATGTTCACCCACCCATTCCTGTCTCTAGTTTTATACTCTTTTGATGGCTCCACTCTCTTTCCTTGCTCTTCCCCTTCTGCCTTCTCTTTTCTGTTGCTTCCTAGAATCAAAAGGAAATTCCTTCCCTTCTGTATGTCAAACAGTTCAGCCACTTTTTTCACTATATCGGTCCTGAAATCCATGTCCTCAGATCACATCCTTTACCATAACTGACTTATCAAGGTATTTTCCTAAATACAGGTCAATACACACACACACACACACACACGCCCACACACACACAAAGTCTTGGTCCATTTGTTGTCTATTAGGGGAAAAATCCAATCTAGATATTCCCTAACAACTTTTTGGATAATTGGTCAGGTAAATTATGTCAGTTTTCTCATCTACAAAATTAGATTTTAGAGTTAACAAGGTTATATAGGTAAACTATCCTAACCCCTTTAATAAGCTTAGAGAGTTAAGTAGCTTGTCCAAGACCAAAAAGGAGTTAGCAGTATTATCGGGGCTCCTGATTCTTTGTCCAGAGCAAAAGAACAAGCCTTTATTAATGCTAAAAAGAACAAGCATTGATTAATGCTATAATATATGTTGGTTTAGGATTGCAAACTCAATGTTCAGAAGAACCTCTGAGCTTCAGTCCCTCAATTATAAATGACGTAAAACAGACCATAGTTCTCAAACACTTTTAAAACCAGAACCTTTTGTTTAAATGAAATCTTATCCTGACTGAGAATAAGAACAAAATATATAGTGATAATAATAAATATATTAATTCAGATGCTTCAAGAAACAAGATGACAAAGATTTACTGGAGGAAATGCCTATGAAAGAAAAAAGAGAGGAAAGGAAGAAGGACTGGATGAGTAGGGTCTCAGACTGCTGTGCAGTTCTAAGAAAGTTCCATCTGTGTTGATGAGTCCTCAAGCCAAAGTCACTCAACAGAGGAATCTGTACCTTGCAGGAAAAGACCTACATTAGTATTCATACCACATCCAATCAATGACTAGGGGCAGCCCATGAAAGGGGGGTTTTTGTGCAGATACAATGGTGGATTCAGAGCATGCTGCCAGAGTCATCAATCAATTAGGCTTCCTGCAACAAAGGTGTAAGTGGTGTACTTTCGATGCAACCTCAAAAAAAAAAAAAAAATTTAAACATAAGTTGCATTTGGGTTATTTTCTATATCTTCCACTTCTCTCCTTATTGTGTTATGTGGAAATAAATGGAAGATAAAGAAAAGAACCAGATGGAAGCTATAGAGTTGAAAAACACAATACCTGCTATGACAATTCACTAGCTGGGCTTAACAGATGCAAAAGAAATGATCAGCAAATTGGATGACATAGTAATAGAAACCATCCCAACAGAAGTAGGAGGAAAAAACTCTTTAAAAAAAGAGAGAGAGAGAGAGAACAAAGCGCATCAGTGAAGTGTGGCACTATTAAGCAGTATAATGCAATTGTTATCAGATACCCAGAGAAGGGTGCCGCTGAGAAATATTTCAAGGAAAATGACCAAAAATATTGCAAATTTGATACAACTATAAACTTATATACCCAGGAAGCTCAATGAACCACAAGCAAGATAAACATAAAAACTACCAAAGTAATATCATAACCAAATTTTTGGAAACCAGTGATAAAAAAAATACTAAGTGATGCAAGATGGCAGCCACCATGGGCTCAGACAATTTATGAAAACCAAATATACAGCCTTAAAATAGAATGTGGACTTAAATACCCAGAAGCACCCCCTTTGTAAGATTTGCAACAAAAATTAATATGAATGGAGTTAATAGTTCTAATGGAGTGGTGGACCCAAGAGCCATATCAGTGCTAGCAAAATGGCATTCACACAGCATCAAAGTTGTCCTGCAAGAGCTCCGGCACCTAATGATGTCTAAAGAAAACATGAAATTCCCTCAGCTGCCTGAAGGACAGTGTTACAGCAATTAATCAAAAAGAGAAACCACAGGCCCTCCCCCCTCCCCCCCATTCGATTTAAGCACTCATTTCCACAGTAGTACATTTTCTAAATATGTCTTGTAGACCTCAAAGTACTGGAAAGGAAGCTCCCATTCAAAGGCAATTTATCTTAAGATACTGTAAATGATACTAATTTTTTGTCCATTTGAAATATGTAAGTTGTGCTATAACAACAAAAAAAAAAGAGAATACTAAAAGTAGGCAGAGGAAGAGGAACATTACATACATGAAAAGAAAGGTAAGAATCATGGCAGTCTTCCAGTAAAAATAAATAATGCGAGCCAGCAGATAAACAACATCTTTAAAGTGTTAAAAGAAAAAAAAGAAAAAACACTAGATCTAGAATTCTATCGAGAAAATAGCTTTCAGAAAGGAAGGCAAAATAAAGACTTTTTAAGAAGAACAAAAGGTTAGAAGAACTCATGACCAGAACTAAATATTAAAAGAAGTTCTTAAGGTTAAAATACAAAGATTCCAGATGGAAACCTGGATACATAAAAAGGAATAAAGAGGAATGGCTCTAGTCTCATTTAACAAAACTTGAAAGCATGCCTCAAAATATCTGGCAGTTCCCAAGTAAATTAACTGCACAGACAACTCAAAATTATTTAAAAGAATTCCAAGAATCCCTATAACCTAAAATTCACAATATCTGGAATCCCATAAAAAATTACCAGGCAATGCAAAGAGGCAAGAAAATATGACCCATAATGAGGACAAAAGGAAATTAAATATAAACAGAAGCAGAAAATGATACAGATGGCAGAAATTGTAGAAAAAGACATTTAAACCGTGATTATAAACACATTCTATATGTCCAAGAAGCTAGAAGAAAACATGAGCATATTAAGAAGTGTGGAGGATATAAAACAGCCCAAACTGAACTTCTAGAGTTTAAAAAAAAATACAATGTCTGGTATCAAAAAATACACTAGGTAGAATTAAGAACTGATTAAACACTGCATTAAAAAAGACGTGAACTGGACGACACAGCAATTGAAACTATCTAAAATGACACATAAAGAAAAACTGAAAACAAAATAACCTGGAAGTGTTATTTGCAACAAAATTAATATGAATGGAGTTAATAGTTCTGTTCTGTTAATAGTCACCCACTGTTTGGGTGACTTCACATGGACCAATGTACATGTAACTGGAGTCCAGGAAAAGGGATGGGAGAGGCAAAAAGTTTGAAAAAATAGGGGTCAAATTTCCCAAGTTTGATGAAATTATCAAAGATAGAGCCAAGAAGCTCAATAAATGCCAGCCACAAGAAACTTAAGGAAACTATGCCAAGGTCCATCATAATCAAGTTGCTTAAAACAAGTGATAAAGAGGAGAGCTTAAAAGCAGCCAGAGATAAAGGCACATTAAGTACAGAGGAAAGGGGCACCTGGGTGGCTCAGTCGTTAAGCGTCTGCCTTCAGCTCAGGTCATGATCTCAGGGTCCTGGGATCAAGCCCCGCATCAGGCTCCTTGCTCAGTGGGGAGACTGTTTCTCCCTCTCCCTCTGTCTCTCTCCCGTGCTTGTGCTCTCTCTCTCGGTCAAATAAATAAATAGTTTTTGTTTTTGTTTTTTTAAGTACAGAGGAATAAATATAAAATGTCAGCAGGCTTCTCGGGGGAAAAAGTGCCAGCCAGAAGGCAGTGCAGCAACATCTTGAGAGTGAGGGACAAAAACTGTCAACCTAGAATTCTATACCCAGTGAAAATAGCCTTCAAAAACAAAGCCGAAGTAAAGACTTTCTCAGACATACAAAAGCTGAAAGAAATCATTACCAGCAGATCAGCACTATAAGAAATGTTAAAAAAAAAAAGCCCTTCAAAAAGAATGATAATGATTGCAAGTGGTTTAATCAGAGGAGGGGCTGAGCCCCTCCCCTCACTCCTTCACTGAGACGCTCCCAGTGGGAACTCTGTGGAGATGCCTGAGGGTGCCTCAGAACCACCTTAAATGATTTGTAGGAGCCCTTCCAGTTCTCACCTTTTAAAAAAGACTTGATTCTGGATTATATGTTCTCTTGGGCACTTTGCCTAATAGCAGAATGAACAACCATCACATAAATATTAGTGAGTGGGTTACAGTTCCATGACGCAAAGAGTCAGGAATTAACTTAATGAGATAGTTATCCAAAACCATCCTTTCTTCTGCTATTAGTGATACGTCCCAGTATTAGTTGGATTGCCAGCAGTCAGGGATGTGGCAAAGAGGCAGAATCTGGGCTGGACCTGACAGTCAGAGGAAGCCAACAGTCACAAGCATGGCCCTGTAGCGGCTGGAAGCCTACTGAGCTGACTCCCAATACGCCGAGCACTAGGCCCACGGTGCAAGTAGGGACACAAGCTTGAGACTCAGTTTCTTCATATTTATAATTAAGATTTTGGTTAAGTGACCCTGAAGTTCCTTCTGGTTCTAACTGCCTGTGCGCCTGTGAGTGTGACTGAATTCAGATCAGTCTCATCCTGTCACTGTCTCGCCCTTCTTGATCTGACTAATTATCAGCAGGGAAATTCCTGCTGCCCCAAAATAACCATTATTTTTTGACTCTCACAACATGAACAGACCTGAGCTTATTATGCTAAGTAAAATAAGTCAGTCGGAGAGAGACAAATCTAAACAACCCCCTCCAAAAAAACCAAAACAAAATAAATAAGCTTATGGATACAGAGAACAGATAGGTGGTAGCCAGAGACAAGGGTGGGAAAAATGGGTGAAGGTGGTCCAAAGGTACAAACTCTGCTATAAAATAAACAAGTCATTGGGATGTAATGTACAGCATTGTGTCAACATATTTAATTGTATATTTGAAAGTTGCTAAGAGAGTAGATCTTAAAAGTTCTCATCACAAGAAAAAAATGTATGGGGCACCTGGGTGGCTCAGTCATTAAGCATCTGCCTTCGGCTCCAGGTCATGGTCCCAGGGTCCTGGGATCGAGCCCCACATTGGGCTCCCTGCTCAGCAGGAAGCCTGCTTCTCCTTCTCCCACTCCCCTGCTTGTGTTCCCTCTCTCACTGTGTCTCTCTCTGTCAAATAAATAAATAAAATCTTAAAAAAAAAAAAAAGGAAACAAATGTATAACTGTGTGTGGTGATGGATGTTAACTAGACTTCTTGTGGTGATGATTTCATGGTATATACAAATACTAAAACATTATGTTGCACACCTGAAATGAACATAATGTTATCTGTCAATTATACCTCAGTTTTAAAAAGTAAAATGGATAATGGTAGGTTTGAAAACCTTTCCAAAATTTATATATCATATAATGTCCTATGACATTGTCCTCATGACAGAGAACAAGTCAGTGGTCACCAGGGTTTGTGGGTGGGGAGAGGGGTTGACTATAATTGGGTGGCACAGGGGAAATTTGCGAGTGATAAAACTGTTTCATATCTGGATTGTGGTGGTGCTTATATGACTGTATTCATTTGTGAAAACCCATATAATGGTACACCCCAAAATGAATTTTACTCTATGTAAATGTAAAACTAAGTAGTTTCTAAAAGAATAAGCTAATAGCTTCAGAGTTGATTCATGGTGTTTGAAGTTTACATCATTTTAATATATCCTAGATAATTTTCCAGGCATTAATTTAACTTCTTATTTGAATCCTAAAATCTCTTAAAGTCTCATAAAAATATCCCGATTCTTAGCATATACTCTGAACCATTTAATGTATAATGTTAAATAAATACATTGTTTTGTTTCAATTTTTTAAATTTTTAAAATTTAAACTCAATCAATTAACATATAATGTATTATTAGTTTCAGAGGTAGAGGTCAGTGACTCACCAGTCTTATTATAATACCCAGTGCTCATTACAACACGTGCCCTCCTTAATGCCCATCACCCAGTTACCCCATCCCCGCAACCCCCCTCCCCTCCAGCAACCCTCAGTTTGTTTCCTATGATTAAGTCTCTTATGGTTCACTTCCCCAACTCTTCGCCTGGTGACTTGAATGATTCCTTTGCTCCCCCCAAAGTATCAAAACTTTGAGAGTCAGCTATCAACAGCAGCAACCACGCGGTGGCCCTGAGCAAGGCAGCAGCTGGGGCCACGGGGTCCCAGGGAACTTAGAAGGCATGAATGTGGCAGTCTGCCTAGAACTGACCCAAGGAATACTCGATACTGATGATACTTCAGTATTTTCATAATACCACATCTGTAAAATAACCACGTGGAAACAGTCAGTGGGAAGAGCAAAGAACAGGTATACAAAGTTATTAATTCCATTGCTCTCAAATTTGCACAGGGAGCACTGATTACCCATAGGAGAAAGAGCAATGAAAAACGGGTATATAAAAGAAGTGGTGGTGTGTATCAGTAGGAAAAGGATGGGTTTTTAAAATGAATCACAGTGGAGCAACCACACCCCGCTACCTGAAACCAAACACAAAACTCAATTCCAGGATTATTAAAGACTGGGACATAAGCGACAAAAATATAAAGATCTTAAAGGACAATAGAGTAGAATATCTTCATGAGCTTAGTGCAGGAAAGGATTCCTTGAACAAGACACAAAAAGTATTACTAGTACTCACATGTTAAAATGTTTTTTAATCTGTTCACCTAAAGACATTATAAAGAAAGTGAAAAGCCAAGGCACAAACTGGGGGCAAATATTTGTAACATATGTAACTGACAAAAGACTGACATCCAGAAACATTTAATGAATTCCTGTGAACACATATGCACATAAAGAGAGAGAAAATAAAATAAAATAAAATAAAATAGTGACAAAGACATGAACAGGCATTTCCCAAAGGGCAAAGGGGAAATCCAAATGGTCAATAAAGACATGAGATATTGCTCAGCCTCTTTAATTACTAGAGAAATGCAAATTAAAACCGCAAGAAAGTACCCTTACACACCCTCAGATAACAAAAATTAAATTCTGATCATACCACATGGAAGAGAGAACACAGAGCAATGGAAACTCAGTGTAAGTTATACCTGCTGAGTGCAGAATAATTTGGTATAAATCGTTTAGTTTTTTCTTGCACTTGGTAATTCCACCCGTAAGTGTACATCCTACACTTGAACGGATTCCTGCCAAGTACACCAGGAGCTGTATGCAAGAATGTGCACAGAAGCTCTGCGCTTATTAGCTCAAACCCAGGAACAGCCCAGAGGCTTTTCAACAGTCGAATGGATAAATAAAGTGATTTATTCATATAATGTAATATTATACAACAACCCCCCAAAACTGTAATTGCATGCGCAATCTAGCTCAATTGCACCAACATAGTAACAAATGAGGAAAGCAAGTCTCAAAAGAACATGTGTGGTCTGATCTATTTACATAAAAACATAGCAAGCAAAAATAAGCTACATTCTTTAGGGATGCCAACATGAGGAAAAGAAATGCTTACCAGCAAAACTCAGGGTGGTGTCACCCAGAGGGACAGGAGGCACGTGTCATGGGGAGGGGCATGTGGAGGCAATCAGTGCTCTCTTCTTTGAACTGGAAGGTGTTTATACTCCTGTTTGCCTGAACTGTACTAGTTCATTAAATAGCACATGAAATCATGAAATTGCCATTTTTATGTGTCGAATCTAAGCAAATATTGACAATTTCAAATGGTTCGATATAAAATATATGTGTGTTTATACAACATGATCTGTGTATGATATATTGCACAATAAAAAAATGAAAAGAAGGGGGGGGCGCCTGGGTGGCTCAGTTGGCTGAGCATCCAACTCTTGATTTTGGCTCAGGTCATGATCTCAGGGTCATGAGATGTAGCCCCATATCGGGCTCTGCGCTCAGCGGGGAGTCTGCTTGAGATTCTCTCCCCCTCCCTTTGCCCCTGCCACCCCCGCATGCACACATTCTCTCTCTCTCTCTAAAATAAATAAATATATCTTTTTAAAAAATGAAAAGAAGAAAGAAAGAAGTATTGAATAGGAGTCAGGAAACCTAGATTCTAAGATGACTAATCGGGTTCCAAACTGTGTTCTAAGACCACACAGAGCTCTTTACCCCAGTTTCTATAGAGAAGCAATGTAGACCGGTTGTTTTGTGTCAGGGCCCCGAAGACAGGCAGGCTCTGGGTTTGAACCCCAGCCTTGCCACTTAGGAGCTGCATCTCAGCGACCTGATTCATTAATTTATTGACGCAGTGATCTCCCATCTGTAAAGCAGCCGTGGTAGGAGGGCGTGCATTATAGAGTTGTTGTCAAGTGCATATGTAAATTTAAATGAAGTGGTCGTAACTGTATAAGTAGCTTAGAACAATGCCTGGCACTTTGTAAATAACGGATCCATGTTAGTCACATTATTTGATCTCATTCTCTTCCCTCACATTTCTTCACAGTTTCAGAAAGGCACAAAAGAAAAATTATTTGAGTATGTTCTGAAAAGGCACACGATTCTAAGCAAGCCCCTGTGGCTGTTTTTATCCTCTTCCGTGTCCACATCGGTCTGTCCTCATTCATCACAGAAGCCACTCTATCACCATGACAACATGGGAGCCAGGCAGCCACCAGGAATCAGGACAGAATCTGCACTGCCTTTCACACATGTCAGGCGTGAACACAGCATTGGAGTTTCTCAGCAAGGAATTAAACCATGCTCTTCCTAGCCCCAGTCTCCCAGTGCGACGCTGAGACACTTGAGCTCAAGCTTACAATTCAGGGACACAAAAATGAAGTCAGAAGCAAGACTTTCTTTTATTTTTTTTTAAGATTTTATTTATTTATTTGACAGAGAAAGACACAGCGAGAGAGGGAACACAAGCAGGGAGTGGGAGAGGGAGAAGCAGACTCCCCGCCGAGCAGGGAGCCCGATGCGGGACTCGATCCCGGGACTCCAGGATCATGACCTGAGCCGAAGGCAGTCGCTTAACCAACTGAGCCACCCAGGCGCCCGCAAGACTTTCTTTTAAACAAATGGGCAGGGTGAGAGCTGTCCTGCTGGAGATTTCTTAACACCAGCTGTTGCATGATGGTACTTACTTGGAGCAAGTCTGGAAAGTGTTTGGATTTTATTGCTAGGATTAGAGTAGGTCTCCCAGCTGTCCTTGGGTCTCAGGATACCCTTCCAGCTTCCTGCAAGTTCCCCATGGGTCTGAACCTCAGCGAAAAGGTGGATTGGTTGTTAGTCTCAGCATCTAGGGAAAAACAGAAATGAGTAACAAGCAGTTGCTTAGGTGGGTGGGGACGATATTGCCTTATGCATGGATTAAAACAGAGGCCGTATTAAAGCTTGACTTGATTAGACTCCCTCCCTCCCTGCAAAGCTCAAGCAATGTCTTCTGGGAATGCAACTTGATTTGAACACACTGACTCAGGGCTTCCTGAACCTATGAATGAATTGCCCTTAGCAGCTTATAATAATTTACCATCATCCATCCCCTGGATGTTTCACAGTGCCTGGCCATTAGAGACCAGACAGGTCATGGGCCTACCCATCCATATTTCGTGTGGAGAGAGTCTGAGCCTTCTATTTGCTCTAACACTCATGCTCATTAAAGTGATGAGCAGAACATGTGGCCTCTATAGTTTGGATAAATAAACTGGCACAACCCGTTGCCAGCTCGTTTTTTTCAAATTCTGTGTTAATGTTTTATTGCCTTCCTTTAAGAAATGGGCAGGGAGGATCGCCTGGGTGGCTCAGTCAGTTAAGCATCTGCCTTAGGCTCAGGTCCTGATCCTGGGGTCCTGGGGTCGAGCCCTGCATCAGGCTCCTCGCTCAGCAGGGAGCCTGCTTCTCCCTCTCCCTCTGCTGCTCCCATGCTCGTGCTCACTCTCTCTCAAATAAATAAATAAAATCTTTTAAAAATAAAATAAACAAAACAAAACACCATAGTAATCTCCAGGAATTCTGAATGTGGCATCTGATTTCGGAGGAGGGCAATATTTGGTAGACTTGCCAGGGGCATAGAGTGAACTGTTAAGATAAGTATGAAAATAACTGTGAAGAGAATGTCCACAGCCCCAGAGGTGTTATTAACCAAACTAACCATTTTATAACAACCTAAACAGAAAGTCAGAAAGGAACCCAAGCAACGTTCGTTCGTCCAGAAGTGAGGAACTCCTGTTTTCACAATTCACAAGGCGCCCCAAACAGTAGCCAGAGTCTGTCTCAAGATCGCTGGTGCCGGTGAGTCCGCGTTTTGCCATCTGGGCAGAATACAGGGACACAAACAAACAGAAAGACTCTTCTCAACCACCTCCCAGCGAGCGCGGGCCACACACCAGAGGTGAATTTTCACTTCTCCAGCTGCTAGTCCTCTCATCTGAATTTTACACATCAAAAAAAAAAAAAAAAAATCAATGTACTCTGTAAAGGAAAAACCCACTCCTTCCGCGTCATCTGCCACTCACGTGACCTCCACATTCACAATCCTTCACTTCTGACACCAGTCGTGTGGGTTTTCCGCCCGGGGGGCAATCCTCCCGGACTCCAGCTGCGTAAATTAAGCCACTAGTCCAGGTCTGGCACTATCTACCTGAGAGCAGCACTGGATCCCACAAGTTAGGGGCTGAGTCCACAAGCCCCCACAAGTCCCAGGATTTCACCCCTGCTTCTGACCCACCCGCTATAAATCAGGGTTCCCATGACTCCTTCTTTGGGCTCAATCATTTGCTAGAATGGCACACAGGACTCAGAGAAACACTTGCTATGTTTACCAGTTTATTAGGGAATATGGGTTATCATAAAGGATACAGATGAACAGCCAGATGAAGAGATACATGGGAGCGAGGTGTGGGAGGGTTTCTGTCTGCGTGAAGTTTGGGAGCACCATCCTCCCGATACATGAATGTGTTCACCGACCCAGAAACTCTGTGAACCCTGTACCTTTGGGATTTTTACAGAAGCTTCATCACATAGGCATGATGGACCATTAACTCCATATCCAGCTTCTCTCCTCTCTCTGGAGAATGGGGGTGGGGCTGAAAATTCCCACGTCTAATCAGAGCTCTGTCTTTCTGGTGACCAGCCCCCATCCAGGAGCCCACCCAGGGGCACCTCATTAGAATAAAAGACACTCCTGTCACCCAGGAAATTCTAAGGGATTTAGGAGCTCTGTGTCAGGAACCAGGGGCAGAGACCCGTGTAAATATACATAATTTTCTCTATTATTTCACAACCTTTGTATGACAGTCACATTGTTTGGTAGTCAAAACAATATATTTTTTAAAGCTTTTACTTATTTATTTGAGAGTGAGAGTCAGAGCATGAGCAGGGGGGGAGGCAGAGGGAGAGGGAAAAGCAGGCTCCCCGCTGAGCAGGAGGGGGACATGGGGCTCCATTCCAGGACCCTGGGATCATGACCTGAGCCGAAGGCAGACATTTAATGACTGAGCCACCCAGGCGCCCCCAAAACAATATTTTTAATGACTATTTATTTAAACCTTTCAAACTCTCACTTATAAAACATAATTTTATCAAATATTTCATAAGAAAATACATTGACTGATACTATTATCTTAATGTGAATGTTTTGTAGAAGAAAATGCTTTTAGTAGACAAAATGTAGAGATTAAAAACACACACGAGCATGGGGTGGTGACTAGACACTATTTTTTTTCTCTCTCTCAATTTTAATTTCTTTAAAAGTTGCCAAAGATTTATTACTAATAAATTAATATGCTAGCACAAAGTCAATTAAGAAGCTTAGAAAATATAATTAATATATTCAGATGCAACACAATAACTAAATATTAAGAAATTACCAGGAATACAATAACTTCTTAAAACTTTATACAGATAATAAAATCGGGTTAACTCTGTAGGTCCACATAACGTACAATGTTGCCTAAGGTTTATATAAAAGAACCAATATATACAGACACCACTTATTTAGGGGCTCTTGGGTGGCACAGTCGCTTGAGCATCTGACTCTTGGTTTTACCTTGGGTCGTGGTCTCAGGGTCCTGGGATCAAGCCCCAAGTCAGGCTCCACACTCAGCTCGGAGTCTGCCTGGGATTCTCTCTCCCTCTCTCTCTGCCCCTCCCACTCGTGCTCTCTCTCTCAAATAAATAAATAAATCTTAAAAAAAAAAGATACCACTTATTTAAATTATAATGCAATGTAGTTGCATATAACTATGTTTATATTTACATACTTTCAAATAATAGAATAGGTACTTGACCTCTAGGACAAGTATAAGAAATTTAGATTGTTGGGCGCCTGGGTGGCTCAGTTGGTTAAGCGACTGCCTTCGGCTCAGGTCATGATCCTGGAGTCCCGGGATCGAGTCCCACATCGGGCTCCCTGCTCGGCGGGGAGTCTGCTCCTCCCTCTGACCCTCCTCCCTCTCACGCTCTCTGTCTCTCATTCTCTCTCTCTCAAATAAATAAATAAAATCTTTGAAAAAAAAAAGAAATTTAGATTGTTCTGTACAATCTAGCTTTTTGTTAAAAAAGAAATACAAAGTTTTGACTTAATTAACATGCCGTGTTTGTACTTTTGTTTCATCCTGTGGCAAACACAAGAAAAAAAAGGAGCCATAACTTAACCTCAAATTCACAAAATAGTTTTATTTATTGTAAGGTCCATTTTAATTAGAAGTATAAGTAAAACTGAATTTAAATTTATCTCTCTTGTTTTTATTTTAACAAGTTATGTTAAAATTTTGTAGAGTTTCAAGGCACTTGGGTGGCTTCAACTGAGGTCATGATCCCAGGATCCCGGGCAGTCTGCTAGTCTGCTTCTCCTTCTCCCTCTGCCCTTCCCCCTCTCTCGTGCTCTCTCTCTCTCTCTCTCTCTCTCTCAAAATAAATAAATAAAATCTTAAAAAAAAACACACATCTTTGTAGAGTTTGGTCCAAAAGAATTTCTTCCAACCTTTCAAATGACAAATCTTTTTGTCATTTTTACCTTTTTTACAAAATAAAAAGTTGGGCCTGAAGTCTCTTGATTTATTTGCAATCAAATTTAGGTTGATTTTTCCCCCCTTAAGAGTCTGAATTCCCTAGAGATTTGCTGTAAGCTGTTGGCCCCTTGTGCTGACATCATTTCTCCATTTGAAAAGCCTTTGCACGCTTGCTTCTGGGAGCTGGCAGAGACTGGATGTCTGCCCTGGGACCTTGAAGTGTCCCACGACACAAACTGCCCCTCACGAACGGGGTGTTACCTGAACCACCAAGAATACACCTGAATGTGCCTCACATCAATCCATTATAAAATAGAAGTGGAAGGTGCCAGACGGGGCCTGAACAGGTGCAGAGTGAACGAGCAAGCTGCAGAAACAGGGCTTAGTAACTGCCCCACAGGCTTCTCCATCTCTACCCTTCGCCCCACACCAACAGACTCCTGGTAAGCTCCCTCTGAACCATTAATGGAGGAAGAAAATGTGTCGGGTTGGATCTATACTCCAAGTCAGCTCTAAGGGGAGAGAAGTGGCCTCTCCACTCCAACCCACTCAGTGGCAGCTTCGAAGTCAGGCATGAGAGAACATCTCTCCGCCGGGAAGCACCGCAAGCAGTGCACTGAATAGCCCCCTTCGTTTGGAAGGAGACATCCTGAGGTACATATCTGCCCAAGTCACGAGCAACATCCCACAGGTTGGCCGCCTGGTCGGGGACGTCAAAGAAAAAATCTGACGATTGGTAAAAAGAAAGTCTAGGAAACTATGTGAAATAGTTGGAGTATGAAGATATTTGTGCCTCATATAAAGGTTCTTTAAAACGCTGGGGTTCCTCAGGGCGCCTGGGTGGCTCAGTTGGTTAAGCGACTGCCTTCGGCTCAGGTCATGATCCTGGAGTCCCGGGATCGAGTCCCGGGATCGAGTCCCGCATCGGGCTCCCTGCTCGGCAGGGAGTCTGCTTCTCCCTCTGACCTTCCTCCCTCTCATGTGCTCTCTCTCTCTCTCATTCTCTCTCTTTCTCTCAAATAAATAAATAAAATCTTAAAAAAAAAAAAAGGCTGGGGTTCCTCAGCTGTGACGTGCAACTACTACGTGCAGAGCACTCACCAGGGCTTCTCAGCATCAGCCCGTGGGAGCTGGAGGCAAGGAAGTCAACGCAAACATGAATTCTTGCCACCTGGCAGGCCATGAGTGATCAAGTCTTTTGTCTCTGACCCAGGACTCTTCTGTCTGCTGTCAGCGTCCCTGATACGGTGGCAGGCAAACTTGTTAGCTTGCCAGCAGGGGGCGAAAATCTCAGATCCTTGACAGTTGTTAACAGTTTTGGCAATGAGGACGAGATGCTGACAGAAACACGGCTTTCTGGAGAAGGATGTCCAAGGGCCCATTGTGGGCTGGGTCAGGAAATAGGAGAGACTCCCTGGGATCTGGTAGCAAATGCTCTCATCCAAGTGATGGGCAAGAGGTGGGGAGCATGGGTCCCCACTATTCTATCTGTCAGTGGGGCTGAGGGGTGAGTGTTAAGATTGGAGCAAACTGTCCAACGGTGTTTGGCCGCTGTTCCTCTTCCTCTGAGTGGCAGGAGGAAGGGGTATGATGGTGGCAGTGCCCCGTCACTTAGTCAAGATACCCCCAGAGCTAAAAGTCATGGTATCAGGAACAGAGAAATCGAGCTTTGGGTAGACAAAACCAGAAGTCTGGCTACTTGAGCCTGGGCCTCCAGCAGTTTTCACTTAAAACTAAAAATAAGTGAAAAGCCTTGCTTCCTGACACAGAACCATCCTCAAGAGTCTGGTTGAGTCGTTGCAGTCTGCCCCTGAGAGAAACATTATCTTTATCTTTCAGGCTCTGACGGTTGTTTATAGGAAGCCTCTCCATGAGGTGACATTAAGCTGACAGCTGCATGACAAGAGCCTGGTAAGTGGAGATCAAGTGGTAAGCATTCCAGGCAGAGAAAGCCTAATGCAAAGGCCCTTCACTGAAAATGAGCATGGCATGTTCTGTGTTCAGGGATAAGGACTGAATGTGGGGAAAGAAGACCGGACAGGAATCAAGGATCATTCCTCTGTTTTTAGTTCGAGTGAGGAGGTGGACAGATGTGTGTTTAATGAAACAGGATCACCAGGGAAGTAGTAGATGTAAGCAAGGAACCAGTCTGTTTAGCCATACTGAGTTTGAAATGACTCTCCAATGGCTTTGTGAATAAATCAAATAGGCACTTAGATGTATGGATCCAGGTTCTGGGGAGAAATCAGGACAAGAAACAGAGATTTGGGAGGACTTGGCATACACTGAACATTTGTTGGGTGCTTACAATGTGCCAGACACTCTCTAAGCAATTTATGAATATTTCCTTAGCTATACTCCCAAAATCCCCATGTAGTTGGCACTGTACTATTGCCTTCATTTTAATGACGAGGAAACAGAAAATTTCCCCATGGTTGTTCAACCCGTAGGGGTAAAACCAGAAGAAAACCCCAAGCAGGCTGACCCCAGAGCCCAAGGTCTTTACCACCTGGCTATGCTACCTGGTGTAGGATGGCATTTAAAGCTACGGGACCAGATGAGGTTCACCAGGGACAGTATGTAGATAAGGGGGAAAGGACATGAAGTAGAGCAGCATCCGGTTATGTCTCTTCAGAACTCCCAGTTCCCTCGGTTTGCTTCTGTACTTAACAGACAAGGTGCTAATTTATTCATTTAATCTGTCTCATCAAGAATGTACCTGTCAACAAAACTAAAAGGCAACCTACAGAATGGGAGAAGATATTTGCAAATGTCTTATCAGATAAAGGGCTAGTACCCAAAAATCTACAAAGAACTTCTCAAACTCAACACCCAAAGAACAAATAATCCAATCAAGAAATGGGCAGAAGGGCCTCCTGGGTGGCTCAGTTGGTTAAGCAGCTGCCTTCGGCTCAGGTCATGATCCTGGGGTCCTGGGATCGAGCCCCACGTCCAGCTCCCTGCTCAGCGGAGAACCTGCTTCTCCCTCTCCCTCTGCCTGCCACTCTGCCGACTTGTGCTCTCTCTCTATCTGTCGAATAAATAAATAAAATCTTAAAAAAAAAAAAAAAAGAAATGGGCAGAAGACATGAACAGACACTTCTCCAAAGAAGACATCCAAATGACCAACAGACACATAAAAAAATGCTCAACGTCACTCGCCATCAGGGAAATACAAATCAAAACCACAATGAGATACCACCTCACACCAGTCAGAATGGCTAAAATTAACAAGTCAGGACATGACAGATGTTGGTGAAGATTCGGAGAAAGGGGAACCCTCTTACACTATTGGTAGGAATGCAAGCTGGTGCAGCCACTCTGGAAAACAGTATGGAGGCTCCTCAAAAAGTTAAAAATAGAGCTACCCTATGACCTAGCAATCGTACTCCTAGGTATTTATCCAAAGGATACAAACATAGTGATTCAAAGGGGCACCTGCACCCCAATGTTTATAGCAGCAATGCCCACAATAGCCAAACTATGGAAAGATGTCCATTGGCAGATGAATGGATAAGGACGATGTGTGTGTGTGTGTGTGTGTACATATATATATATATATGAATATTACTCAGCTATCAAAAAGAATGTAACCTTGGGGCGGCTGGGTGGCTCAGTTAGGTAACTGACCGACTCTTGATTTCAGCTCAGATCATGATCTCAGGGTTGTGAGATTGAGGCCCACATTAGGTTCTGTGCTGAGTGTAGAGTCTGCTTGGGATTCTCTCTCTCCCTCTGCCCCTCCCCCTGCTTTCTTTCTCTCTCTCTCTCAATAAATAAATAAAACCTAAAAAAAAATGAAATCTTGGGGTGCCTGGGTGGCTCAGTTGGTTAGGCGGCTGCCTTCGGTTCAGGTCATGATCCTGGAGTCCCGGGATCGAATCCCACATTGGGCTCCCTGCTTAGCAGGGAGTCTGCTACTCCCTCTGACCCTCCCCCCTCTCATGCTCTCCCTCTCTCCTTCTCTCTCTCAAATAAATAAATAAAATCTTTTAAAAAAAATGAAATTTTGCCATTTGCAATGATGTGGATGGAACTAGAGGGTATTATGCTAAGGGAAATAAGTCAGTCAGAGAAAGACAAATACCATATGATTTCCCTCATATGTGGAATTTAAGAAACAAAACAGATGAACATAGGGGAAGGGAAGGAAAAATAAAAGAAGATAAAAACAGAGAGGGAGGGGCGCCTGGGTGGCTCAGATGGTTAAGCGTCTGCCTTCGGCTCGGGTCACGATCTCAGGGTCCTGGGATCAAGCCCCGCATCGGGCTCCCTGCTTGGCGGGGAGCCTGCTTCTCCCTCTCTCTCTGCTGTTCTCCCTGCTTGTGCTCTCTCGCTCTCTCTGTCAAATAAATAAATAAAATCTTTAAAAACAAACAAACAAACAAACACACACACAAAAAAAACAGAGAGGGAGAAAACCATAAGAGACTCTTAAGTCTAGGAAACAAACTGAGGGTTGCTGGAGGGGAGGTGGGTGGGGGATGGGGTAATTGGGTGATGGGCATTAAGGAGGGCACTTGATGTAATGAGCACTGGGTGTTATATGCAACTAATGAATCACGAAATTCTACCCCTAATAATAACTAATAATACAGTATATGTTAACTAAATTGAATTTAAATAAAGAATTAAAAAAAAAAAAGGAATGTGCCTATACAGATGACCAACCCCAGCTCCCAAACCAGATCTACTGGCCGCTATAAATGAATAGAGTCCCATTCTCATCTGTAATTGCTTTCCTGTGGCTGGTTTGATTCTATCCCCAAAACATTGTTTCCCTTTGATTCACTGATAAAAGTAGAATGTCTGAACCAGCAATGATCTTCCGGGCTGCTAACACTCTGTGGGTGTCCTACCAGCAGCACCCAGTAGGCTTTCCTGGGCATCTCCTTAGCCACAATATGTGGCATGCCAGTAATTCTGGGAAGTAGGGTTTCCGTGTGGCTTGCTGAAAAATTCAAGGTGAAATAAAATTCTGAACTGAAAATGGGTAACTCAGAATTTTCCTCAAATAGTATATATTGTTTTGGCAACTATGCATAAGATTTGTCAAGGCAAAGACCATGCCCTTGGGAAGAACCACGGCCACTGAGCAGCGGTAAGTACAGGGATGGACGCCACGGTCTAACCATGAGGGATTGCTACAAAGTTCCTCCTTTCTTTAGTATTGAATAATTGGTGTATATATCAGCAGGGCACATTAGATGCTCCAACTCTTCCTCTCTCTCTTTTTATTTTAATCTTAGAACAAAAGATTCACTTATAACTTTTATGTCAGTTGCCATCTGTTTGTGAACAAAGACCACATCTGTATTTTTCATCGCCTTATCACTAACACCTAGCATAGCTCTGAGCACACAGAAGCACTCAACGAGTATTTGTCGAATGACTCAGTGAGTGGAAAACACTGGACACAGATGAAGCAGCTTCCAGGAACATCAACTGTGATCAATGATCTTAAAGATTGTGTCGCAATCACAACAACTTGGACAAGGAAACTTGAGAAGGTGTTTCCAAACTATTGATATAGGATGATCGTTTCACCATGTAGCCATTGCAATTAATATAAATACTGAAGCACATTAAGGAATCTTATCTGAAACTCTCCACACTTGCTAAAACTGAATTTCCTCTGTTCTTTTGATCATGTTGGCAAGAAATCTGTGGTCAAAGATAATTTATATTGGAAGCTGCTCCTTTAATTTCTATGGCCTTTAATGATAAGATCTCACCAGATTGGCCCTTTTGGTGTCATTGTGAACGTCTCATTGAATCAGTAAGAGGTCCATGGAACTGCTTTTGCGTAAACGCTACACAGAAGGCCATCTCACAACATCTGAGAATCTCACAAATGACAATTTGAGACAGAGAGTGCACACTCACATTGGTGCAACAACGACTTTACCAAAGTACGCACTACATTCACGACATTCAGATCGCTTAACAATTTTGATCTCTTGGATCAAGTATCTCAGTGTTGAGTAAGGCAAGTTTGGGCCCCTCCAAATGTCACAGGAATACAGTTTCTCTGAGGGCCTTGCTGCTCAGAGTAAGTTCTGCAGAACATCACCAGCAGCATCTGGCTCTGGGACTGAATCGTGTCCTCCCCCAAACTCCTATGTTGAAGCATCTGTGATGGTTTTGGAGCTGGGGCCTTGAGGAGGTCATCAGGTTTAGATGAGGTCATGAGGGTAATGAGATTAGTGTCCTTCTAAGAAAAAGGAAGAGACCATAGCTTTCTGTCACCGCCAAGTGAGCAGAGAGAGAGAGGGCAGCCGTCCACAAGCCAGGAAGAGACTCCTCACCAGCACCTGACCATGCTGGCACCCTCCTCTCATCTGAAGAACTCTGAGAAAATACGTTTCTGTTGTTTAAGGCACCCAGTCCATGGTCTTCTTCTTCTTCTTCTTCTTTTTTTTTTTTCCAGTAACCTGCATGTCTAAGACACCTGGGAACTTGTTAGGAATGCTGAATCTCAGACCTTATCCCAAGCTTGTTGAATCAGAATCTGCATCAGAACTTACTTCAAGACAGAATAAAAACCACCTGAACATTTCCATCCCAGCAAACAGGTTCACTGGTGTCAAATTCTTCAAGATGCTCCCAAGCAGATGGGCCCAACTGCTGACCAGTCCTTGAAAAGGACATCTTCAGGGACAGCTTCCTTTTTAACTGGCTCTCCTCTTTGAGGTCTGAGGTTCCATGTTAGGATGCAAGTCAATAGTCCTTTGATCTGAACTCTAGGGAACAAGCTGAGGGTTGCTGGAGGCCAGGGGGGTGAGGAGATGGGGAAACTGGGTGATGGGCATTAAGGAGGGCACTTGATGTGATGAGCACTGGGTGTTCTATGCAACTGATGAATCCCTGAATTCTACCTCTGAAAATAATAACACACTATATGTTAATTAAATTGATTTTAAATTAAAAAAAGAGTAAAAAAAGATTATAAAAAAATAGTCCTTTGGCAGCAGGGTTGTTTTCCACTTTATCGAAGTATCATTGCAAACAAAATTTTAAGTATTTTAGTGTACGGCGTGATGATTTGACACGTGTATACTTTGTGAAACGATTATCGCAATCAGATGAACACATCGGTCACCACGCATAGTTACCTCGAGTGTGTGTGTGTGTGTGTGTGCACGCGTGTGCGTGTGCATGTGTGCTGAGAACACGTAGGTCTACTCTCTTAGCAAATTTCAGGCACACATAGGGGGGTGGGAGGATGGGTTAGCCTGGTGATGGGTATTGAGGAGGGCACATTCTGCATGGAGCACTGGGTGTTATGCACAAACAATGAATCATGGAACACTACATCTAAAACTAATGATGTAATGTATGGGGATTAACATAAGAATAAAAAAAAATTTTTTAAAATAAATAAAATAAAATATGGAGCTAATGCATCCAGCTTCTTAATGATATTCAGAGTCTTTTATTCTTAACCATAAAGACAAGTTTTTAAAAAAAATTCTTGTGATAAAGAAATATTTAAGCTCAGCAATGCTTTCCCATTAATTTCAGATTTTTCATTTATTAAAGCATGTGTAATATATTAATTAAAAATAGCATGTAATTGTCTCTCTCTATACTTACCCTTTTATTTGTGCAGATGTGTAATTACCTAGTTGGGATGATGTTTATCATATGCTAATGGTTTCTTTTCTGAATGTAAAAATTTTGGGGGTGATATGTGTTTTTAACTTGAATAAAGACATTATAGCAAAATAATACACAATTAAACACTTAAATGTAAAATGATAATGATAATAATGATGATAATAAAATGATTACACAAACTTGCAAAAAAAAAAATTTCAGGCACACTTCATAATGTCATCAACTATAGTCACCGTGCTGTACAGCAGACCCCCAGGGTTTATTCATCTTTTAACAGAAAGCTTGTGCCTTCAGCAGCAACTCCTTATGGCAGTAAAAACTATCCCAGGCAACCTCACCCTAAAATCACACATCCTGTGTCAAACAGAACAAACACTAACTGGAACTTGAAAGGAGCGAAAACTACCCGTAAGTGAAACCACCTGTCTCTTGACACATTCAAGCCCATTCATGCAAATTTCCAGCTGTCAAGGCGTGGATGGGCCACCAGACCCTCCTTTTCCGGGGGCTTTAGCAGAGTTCCAAGCTCCACGGCACGCTTTCAGGGATCCAGGGTAAACAGCAGACACTTCCACTTTTTTTTTTTTCCCGAATGACAAGTGCCTACACTATTACTTTGATTACTAGGTCTGTATCTGGGACTAAGTAAGGTTATGTTTGGTTTGGGTTTGTTTTTTAAATAGATTTTATTTCTTTTTCTTTCAGTTTCACTGGCACTATGTAAGTTTAACATGTAGGGCATAACTACTTGACTACAATATATTGTGAAATGATGATCACAATGAGTTTCGTCCACATCCGTCATCATCTCATATAGATACAAGAAAAAAGAAAAGAGGGAAAAAAAGAAAAACTGATTTTTCCTTGTGATGAAAACTTTTAGGATCTATTCCCTTAGCAACTTTCAAATACATCATACAGCAGTGTTAACTGTAGTCCTCAGGCTATAATTATATATATCCCCAGTACTTACTTATCTTACAACTGGATGTTTTACCTTTTGACCAGACTTTATATTCCAGAGCAGTCTAAGGTTCACAATGTGAAAATTAATAAAAAGACACCTCACTGAAGTGGACTCTGGGTGCTAGAAGGAGGGTCTGGGTGGGGAGCCCTACTATTCAATGTCAATTACAGGAAGAACTGTCAATCACAGACCCTAACAGAAGAATCTCACTGGAGGGGCGCCTGGGGGCTCAGTCGGTGAAGTGTCTGACCTTGGCTCAGGTCATGATCTCAGGGTCCTGGGATCAAGCCCCACAGCAGGCTTCCTGCTCAGCGGGGAGTCAGCTTCTCCCTCTCCCTTTGCCTGCCGCTTCCCCTGCTCATGCTCTCTAATTAATAAATAAAACCTCAAAAAAATCTCGAAAGAATCATCAATGACAGGCCCCAATGGGAAAAATGCCTTGCATCTCCTACAAGAAACCCACCACCCCCATGACTCGGCCC
Organism: Neomonachus schauinslandi; assembly: GCF_002201575.2. Taxonomy (NCBI): domain Eukaryota; kingdom Metazoa; phylum Chordata; class Mammalia; order Carnivora; family Phocidae; genus Neomonachus; species Neomonachus schauinslandi. The sequence goes on along the minus strand of NC_058408.1, from coordinate 4,850,281 downwards.
ATAAGAAGCCATCATTATCCTAAACTCTTGCTTCTCTCCGATGGACTTTTTTTTTTTTCTTTGAAGATTTTTTTATTTGACAGAGAGAGACACAGTGAGAGAGTGAACACAAGCAGGGACAGTGGGAGAGGGAGAAGCAGGCTTCCCACTGAGCAGGGAGCCCGACGCAGGGCTCAATCCCAGGACCCCGGGATCATGACCTGAGCCGAAGGCAGACGCTTAATGACTGAGCCACCCAGGCACCCCTCCAATGGACTTTTGTTCAAAACAACCCTTCCCAACTTCTTCCTTCTTCCCCATAAAATAATGCTCCTCCCCTTTGTTTGTTGGACTTCCCTGTGATTTTTACCACAGCTTGCTAGTTCCGGATTGCAATTCTCTGCTATTCTCGAAGAGACTCATCTTTTGCTAGAACATAACTGGGAACTGAAGGTACAGAGAGTTCCCAAAGGCACCCTGCCCCCCACACAGGGAGAGGCGCCCCCCATGTCCACACACCCCACCAGAGCCCCACATTTGTTGCAACTGATGAACCTACAGTGACACATTATTATCCAAAGTCCCACAGCTTCCATTAGATTTTCCTCCTGGTGTTGGACCTTCTGTGGATCTGGACACATTTATACTGACATGTATCCACAACTATAGTCTCATGCAGAGTAATTTCACTGCCCTGTAATTCCTAAAAACCCACTTTCACTTTCAACCACATAGTGTCCTGGGTGAGGCAGCAGAATGGGCTAACTGTGCCCATAAAGCAAGCAGAAAGGACAGGACACAACTGAAGATCTCAGAGTCCTCTAGCACTTCTCAGCCCAAGTGGTCCCCATTACAGGACCCAGAGAGTAGAAACGGCTCTTTTTCAGTGGTGACATCCAACAGCTTACCTACCAGGCTCCACGCTCTCCCCAAGCATTGGCTTCAGTGCGTCCCACCTGAGGTCAAGTTGACTTCCTTGCGTTGCTGAGAACAGGTGACAAAATAGTAAAATTTCTGCAGTTTTACTAGCCAAAGTCCCATGAACTAGAAGAGGGGACAATGTTTTATTTATCTTTGTATCTCATTGCATAGCATACAATGTCTCCCCAAAACTTGCTCAGATGGGAATGAGAGAAGCCAATGCCTTGCCCAGGTTTCCCGACACGGCCAGTACCTTCCCCCGCGTTTCCACATGTACTTAAGTTTGGCATTGTTGTTATGGGTTCTTAGGATATCACATCTGCCCTGCGGTTCGAAATGAGGGAAACAGACCCCATTCTCAGCCCACAGAGAAACCAGAGAGCTAGTACAGGGATAACTGTTCCCCAAGATCTTTCTCCTATGCGGATGGCCCTCTACTCTCTAACATCTTCCATGACCACTTGTGCACTAAGCTGTGATGGTTTTCCAAAGGCTCACTTCTTCCCACCCCAGCCTTCCCAGCAACAGGGGGAGTATTTCCATCAATGCTTAAACTAACATATAAAAAGTCAGGGCCTCCGTTATGCTGTTTTTCAGTTCTGTACAAGCCGTTTAAATGGACCCAAACAAAAAAGTGTGTAAGATTTGCTAAGAACTTGGTCTAAAAATTCTCATGGCTCTCCTCCCAGAGCCCCAGCGCCGGGTTTTCCCTTTGGCCTCATTTCAGAGACAAAGGCTGGAAAATCACATCTGGGCAGGAATGTCCAGGAGAAGTCTGGCGTTATCCCGACAGCACACGAGCTGAGACCCGGTCTTCAGTGATTTGGGAAATACTTCCATGGAAAAAGTGCGTCCTCTCGGCAAACAGTTACAAATGCCCTTTGAGCCGTGACAAGTGGTCGGGGCTATCACTTCTGCTTTCAGCAAACCCCAAGAGAAAATATGATCCCACAGATCAAGTACTGAGACCTGGCCTTAAATCTATTAATTCCTGGGGCCAGTGTTAGTGGAGGAGGAGGTCTGGGAGGTTAAAGACAGACTCCTCAGACAGACCCACAAAGTTGGGTCAGTGGAGGCAGGAACACATCTGCAGCCTTTACCAAACAAACTGCTTTCACACCAGGCTGGGGGCATCACGGGCACTGAATAAAGACTCACTAGACCAAGGTATTTGTTGTGCTTGGCTACGAAGAACAAGGATAATTTCAGGAGCATGGTAGGGTAGAAATTTTGTCACAGTTAAGTCAAAAGTTGGCTTCAAGGTGAATTGGAAACAGTAAGTGAAACTCTAAGTCTCATTCCCAGAAGGACAGTCACGAGGATGGGGGATGACATTTCAAGGCTAGTGTTTTTATTCATTTTCACATGAGAAAGATGAGCGCAATTTTAAAGGGAGAAGGATATGACCCCTTTCATGTGCCCCCATCATACTGTTAGCTTTTTGAATTCACTACTCATTCAATAATTTTCTTTTTATTGAGCACCAACTGTATGTGAGGAATGGCACAGATGCCAGGAATACTTAGGTGAACAAAACAGATAAAGCCCCTCTGCTCAAAGAGATTGTGTTACCCGAACTTGATTCTTAAACAAACTCCTTAAATTTCTTGGAGAAAAGCTCCCTGAGCTCCTGGGAGTCCGGCCAGGGCCTGTGTGTGCTGTGGCTGTGAATGCAGCCGCAGTGACTTGGCCTGATGCCTTAGATGATCCAGCCCGGGCCTCCTATACACGTGGCTCTTCCTGCGGGACAAGGACCGAGTCTCTTGTCTGTGTATCCTCAGCCTGGCAAAGTGTGGGCTGGGGAGAGAAGACCAAATCTAGGAAATGGGTCAACTCCACACAAGAGAGTTTACATTTGCTTGCTTGTCTGTCTTTAACCCCAGAAGGCTGCTCATGGGTGAAGCCTGGTGCCCAAAGTCCCAGAGAAGCGTGGGTCTGGGCAGAGCTGACAGAAGGACCCTGATTTGATGACGACTCTGGTGCTTGATTACAAGCACACTGCCAACTGAACGTCTTCATTTTAAATACATGACTATTGCTAGAAGATTCTTTTTGTGCCATGCCTGAAAGATCAGAGAGATAATGGTAGGAATAAGAAGATACTTAGAAGAGGGGCTCCTGGGTGGTTCAGTCGGTGAAGGGTCTGCCTTCAGCTCAGGTCATGATCCCAGCGTCCTGGGATTGAGCCCCACATCAGGCTTCCTGCTCAGCGGGGAGTGCTTCTGGCCCTCCTCCCTTTTGTGCTCTCTCTCAAATAAATAAATAAAAATCATTTTAAAAAAAAGAGAGAGAGAGAAGATACTTAGAAGAGAGGTACTTCAGGAATTTTTCTCAATGAAATGCGATAAGCTATCACAGTTGACTGAAATCACCAACTGCCTGAAAATCCTCTGGATCCACCCGGAAAGTAATCTTTCCTTCCTCCTTATCCTGACAACCACCCCAAGGAACAGCCGAGTCTTCACTTCTTGGAATCTGGGTTCAGAATAGGTAGTTTCCAGTCAAACGGGGCCTGAGGGCGAGCGGAGGAATGCTGAGCTCACACTGCCCCCTGCTGGCCGCTCTCCCCCTAACAAGGAGCACATCCGACTTCTTTTGCTCCCACTCCAGTAGAAAAAGAAAAACAACAGAATGCCCCCACAAAAGTCAAATGTTTTTATTTCATATAAAAAAAATTTGTACAGTTTTAGTTCCTATGTTTAAGAAAAAAAATCCCTAAAATTGCCATTATGTTTAGATCCACTGCAAACTGTAAAAACAAGCTTTTTATATATTAAAAAAAAATTTACATTTTACAATTTTCTACATGCATGCACAAGGTCTCTGTAACCCAAAAAAAAAAAAAAAGAAGAAAAGAAAAAGAAAGAAAGAAACGAAAAAGAAAGAGAGAAAAGAAAAAAAAAAATCTAGATTCAACAGTGGCAAATTCTACATTTACAATCTCACTTGGAAGGGACCTAACACAAGCCCCCTTCCTTTCGCGCACAGAACAAATCACAACAATCACACACCAGGACCGAATCCATCAGCAGATGCTGCCCTGGGGGAAGGGCAGGGGAAAGAGAAGACAGACAGACAGACGGACGGACGGACAGATAGCAGGGAGGGGCGAGGGAGCTCCTCGGGCCCCACAGAGGAGAGAAGCACAGACTCTGGGAAGGGGTGTTTCGGGGGGTCCCAATGCCTCTTCACAGGTACCGTGGCGGGGTTTGCAACAGGAATGCGGAGCAAGAAATGAAAGGCTCAGATGGGACAGGCATGGGGAGAGACGACGAAGATCAAAAAGAAATAAGCGAGAGTCAACGGAGCATGAAGGGTCGTGTCAGAGAAAGGGGACCGGTGGGGACGTGGCAGTGTGGCGGGGCGGGTGAAGGCCTGAGGTGCAGCATCCCCAGGGTGCTCCAAGGCGATGACAGGAAGGCCTGGTGGGGGTGGTGGGGAGGAGCTAGGACGCTGTGGAGTCACAGAGACCCAGCCACACGTCCGGTGTCCTGGGGGAGTGGGAGGGGGGCCGCAGGTAGGTGCGCCCCCACAGGAGAAGAGTAAGATAACCCAGCACGTGGCGGGACTGGCGGAGCAGGGCGGACAGTGCGCCAAGGGCCTGGGCCCGCGGCGCGCCCCGCAGCAGTTCACAGCATGAAGACAACTCCCCGTGCGGGAGAAGCAAAGACACACGCAGCCAAACACTTGACAACTCATCCTGACACTTCACAAAATAATAATAATTATAATAATCGTCAAAGAAAACAAAGATACCACAGTTGTGACGCAAAGGACCAAAACACTACCGTTCTCAGTCACAGCCCTTAGTGCTTAGAGAGTTGGGGGAAAGTCTGCTTTTTGTTTTAGGAAAAAGGAATGAAAAAATCACAGTGATTAAAAACATGGCAGGTTCTGAAAATAAACACTCCCCCGCCCCTAACGTAGGGCCGCAACCAAGAAGCCAAACACGTTCCGTCTGCCCGCCCCAGCCCGGTCCTTCCGTCACCCCACACCCCGCTCCTGCCCACCATCCAGGCCCCGTTTTCCAGGAGAGTGAGGTATTTAGAAATGTGACCCAGGAGGGACTCCTCTGAAACCAGGTCCTTGAAGAGAAGAAAAGATGCCTTCCCACAACCCCCAGGATAGGATGCATTTCCCTCGGGCACTGCCTAAGTCAGCCCCCAAGCCACACCTGTGGGCATCGGGCTCAGCGCAAACTGAAGAGCCCTTCTCTAGAAAGCGGTGGGTGGACAGATATGCTCTTTCAGAGGGAACAAGGGGGAAAGGCCATCACGAGGCTCCATCACGCCCAGGCCGTCCCCACACACAGGAAGCCTCCGTCAGAAACCAGTGCGGATCAGAGCTCACGGGGCACCCCGCATGGCAAGAACCAGTGAGTCTGCCAGAAGATGGGCCTCAGAGGGGGCACGGCGAGTTACTCAGAGGCCTGGCCCCGGGGCACATGCAGCCCAGCCGCGAACGGCCCTCCCCGTGGACCCCAGCTGGAGGGTCCAGTTCCCTCGGCTAAAACTACGTCATTGAAACACGTCTGAGTGAAAGGCTCAGATGTAGACTGAAAATATGTCTTAGAAGGCCAGTGGATTTTGCTCAAAACGAGACCTAAACTCTGGAAAATTCGGACTGGGTGTAGAGACTACAGAAGCCCAACAGGGTGAGGCACGGATACCCATGAAGGCGGCAATCCTGGCCCCTCACCCCAGCACTGAGGGAGACGAGCGCCCAGAGAACCAGGCAGGGAGACAGGAGGGCACCCTGGCCAGCCAAGGAAAAGAGACCCCTGAGGCAAAGAAGTGGGCTTAAGGCAGGGGACGAGGGGGCTACTGGCTCCCCCCAAAACGAGATGAGGCAACAGGTCCCTGGCACTGAGAGAAGACACACGGGGGGGGGGGGCGGGGAATGTTGGTCTCAGACCTTGGGGGTCGGGTCATGGTCTGCAAGCCACTAAATCTGGGCTGGCGTCTGTCTACTTGCCGTCCTTCAGCAGGAAGGGGAAACCTGCCCCAGCAAGGCGGGAACGAAAGTACAGGTAGGTTCGGAGGGCAGGGATCTGTGATGTTCCCCGGGTCTCTCCCGTCCTTCGCTCAGAGGCTGCCCAGGGTGGACCCAGTGAGGGAAGGCACTGTCCCCCATGGCCCAGGAAACGTGGTCACAGAGGGCTTCTGCCTCAGTTTGCCTGTGGTCACAGACCATACAACTCAGAAACAGAAGGTAGAGACTTTGGAGTGAAGGGTAGGATCTTCCCTCGCTCTGAATGTGTGTGGATGTGCAGGGGAGGCTCTGACAGCCGAAGCCAATGACCGTGGCGGGGAGACCCCTGACTCGGGCCGTGTTGGGGGGGGACGCAGGGGTATCCTGCCCCAAGAACTCAGCGTTTGTACCGGGCAGGCTGAGCGGGCAGGAAGAGTGGATAACCCACCACCTGGAGGAGTTTGGCACCATGGCTCTCTGGAGTCATGTCTGTGCCCCGGGAACACCCTGCTGGGGCCACAGTCGGCATTGCTACAAGAACCTGGTTCAGGGAGGGTGGGGGCTCAGGGGGTCCCCGCCCCCTCTCAGAAGAGACCGCCATCCATCCGGGAGGGAGAGGGAGGGTGAGAGGCACGGCTTCCTGCAGGATGACACCAAGTGAGGGCTGGGGAGAGAGAGCGAGCTTCCCAGGCTCTGCTGACGCAGGTGGCCTCTTGAGGCTCGTGTGGGGCAACTAAGGAGGAGGGGAGCAGACGGGTGAGGGGTCAATTCAAGTAAAAGTAAACGGGGGCAGGAGGCCGAAGGGCGGCGGGAAACGAGAGCCGAGCCCTCCCCCGCCCGCAGGAGCCCCGCGCCCCCCCTGCCGCCGCTGCTCGGTCACACCGAGGTCTCAGACTGCAGCCTCATGACAAACTTGTGCGACTTGGGATCCACAAACTCCTCGGAGAGTTTGAAGAAGGGGACCTTCTTGGTGCTCACCACCAGGCTGAAGTCCTGGCGTTTTAAGAGGAAAACGATGCCGTCCTTGAGCCCGTTGGTCACCGGCTCCTCGCTCACCAGCGTCCACTGTTTGGCCAGCCAGCGTTCCTTGTGGTACTGGATGGTGGGTCCGGCCGCCAGGTACCGCTCCAGGAAGGCCTGGGGAGAGGCCAGGGGCTGCGTGGGCATCTCTCCCACCCACCTGCCACCCTCGCCCCCTGGGGGCACAGCTTCCAGAGACAACCAAGATGTCCCCCAGCTCACGCTCTGCTTCCACGCCATCTAGAACATTAGAGCAGAAAGGGGCTGGGCTCCTCTGCTTCAGACCCTTGTTGTAAACATGGGGAAGCGGAACCCACAGAGGAGGGGGGCGCCCAGGGTCAGGACCTGCGCCCCCACTTTCCCCGCCGCAGGCTAGGACCGCGAGCCCTCCCTCATTCTTGCTTCCCCTGCATCGGCTCTCACGGAGCCTGTCACCCTGCTCACCAAGTGTGGTTGGGGACGCAATTCTAGGAGGCTGACAGTAAAGTTGAGGGGAGGGTAACAGCTCGAAATGAGCACAAAGAACACTCGGTGGAGGTGAAGGGGGATGGGGGGACTCGGTGTGGCAACAGCAGAGCCCTTACAGAGATGGGAGTCAGGTCTTAGCCATTCCCGGAAGAGTCTGGAAGCTGCCCCTGCCCCTCACCGCCTGGGAACTTGACTCCGAGCAGAGGCAGGGGGTGGGGCAGGGACGGGAGAAGAGACCACAAGGCGGAGCGGGAGCAGAGGAGGGCAGGGCTGCAGGGCTGGGTGCAGCGAACCCCGTGGCAAGGAAGGCCGGAGCGGGGAGAGGCGGGGTGCTGGCAGCAGAGTGAGCCTACCTTGGGCGTCATGTCGTGAGTGATGCAGAACTCGAGGTGCTGCAGGATGCTCTCCATGGTGTGGTAGGGCTGCTGCTTGGTGGTGCGCAGGTACTTCTGCATGGCACGGGCCATGGAGGCGAAGATGGCCTGGGCTGCCTCCCGGGGGTCCATCACCTCCCTCGGGTTCTTCTGCTCCTCTTCCTGCAGCCGCTTAATGTGAGTGAAGGCCTCCTCCACCGCCACCACAAGCCTGGGGGACAGGAGGGGCCTGGACCACACGCCCACCTCCCGTCCTTCCCTCAGCTCCAGCCCTCCAGCAGCCTGAGCGAGGCCAGGCCTCGGGCACCCCCCGCCCCCCGCCAGAACAGCACAAACCCACCTGGAGCCAAGGGCTGGGCTCGGGGGGCTGTGTGCGTGTGGGGGTGCACATGCACAGTGCGATGGGGGGGCAAGGCAGGAGACAGCTGTAGAGCTCCAGGAGCCGAGTGCAGGGACTCCAGGGTCAAAGCCAGAGACAGCCAGGGCCTGTAGCAGACGCCGTCCTACCTGAGACCCCCGAATCACGCCTCGCTGGCTGACAAACTACCAGACAAGCACAGGGCATGGGCAACGTTAGCATCTGCCTGGGGGGTGGGGTTGCAAGGAACGGACTACAAACCAGGAAGAAATAGGCAAGGACCCTAGAGCAAAATGGCAGAGGTGAGACCTGGTTGGCTGCAGACACGCAAGCCCTCAGCGGCCGGCCGTCAGACAGAGAATGAAAACGTTCGTGCAGCACTACTCATCAAGACAGGCAAAGAGGAAGAGGACTAGAATCCAAATGCCGCTGAGGGGGTGCAAGGCACCCGTGAACCACCTCGCTGCGACAAGACGCCACACACCGGATCAAGGGCAGCAGGGGTGAGTCTCAAAAATGGTGTTAAGGAGGAAGCAGGAAAAAGAAGTCAATTTACATTAAACGCATACAGACACATGGCGGCGTCTGGAGACCCAGGAACCTGGAACCTGGGGTAGCTGAGGGTGGGATTCTGGGCTCAGAAAACTGTGGCTCGTGTGCGGCTACAGTTCTGTTTATTCTTGTGCTTCTGTGTCTCGGTGCAGCTCCTCCTGAAAAAACCCTTTTATCTCGGGTGAACCAAGGGAAAAGCTTTCTCCTGGTGACAACCAAGGTAATAAGGGAAGGAAATGTCTGCTACGGGCCAAGAATGGTGTTAGCAGGACAGGAGATCCAAAAACCCTGCTTGGGGCAGAAGGTGAAGGGCGTGTGTGGCATCGCTGGGTTCCTTCCCACCAGGGCCATTTCTGAGACAACGGGAGACATGCTGGAATGTCAAAGAAACAGCACTGCTGGGGGCGCCTGGGTGGCTCAGTCAGTGAAGCGTCTGCCTTCAGCTCAGGTCATGATCCCAGAGTCCTGGGATCGAGTCCCCTGCATCGGGCTCCCTGCTCAGCGGGGAGCCTGCTTCTCCCTGTCCCTCTGCTCCTCTGCTCATGCTCTCTCTCAAATAATTAAATAAAATCTTAAAAAAAAAAAAAAATGGCATTGCTGGGACACCAGCCTCATGTCAAGACAGGGGAAGGGATAACTTCCTCCCTCAAAGCCTAGAGACCGGGTGAGGAGGGGCAGAGGGCAAGGCGGATGGTCAAATGCCGGGGCCCTCTCCTGTCGGAGGCCCCGTGGAAATCCCAACACACCACGGTGGGACATGGCAGCGGCAGGCACCAAGAAAGACTCTTCAGGCATGACTTAAGTGTACATAATAATGTGAACAGGAAAAAGGAAGGAGTGAGAACAGTACTTAGGAATGTACCAAGATATGAGTGCCAGAACCTCATTTTTTGCAGGTAAAAAGGTACCATCAGCTAAGCAGGCCTCCAAGAGCTACTGGTAGGAAGCCCAGTCCAGCCTCAGTCCCCGCTGCTGCAGGCAAGGCTCACATGGTTTGCCAGGTCCCTGCTCCACGGTGGGAGGCAGAATTCCAAGATGCCCCGTTCACCTCCAGCAGGTTCCCGGCTCCTGGCTATTCGGTTCACTCCATACGTTTTGCACACATAATTCAAGTGCCGAGTCAGTTGACTTGGACATTATAAAAGGAGATGACCCTGACCAGCCTGATCTTATCACATGAGCTCTTCAAAAGCAGAGTTTTCTCCAGAGAGAAAGAACAGGTCAAAGGAAAATTCGAACTACCGTATCCTGACCCGTGAGATCAGGTGACAAGGAACGGATTCCAATGACCAGTGAGCTTGGAAGAGGACCCAGGCTCAGGTGGGCGTGGTCTTGATTTTGGCCTTGACACTAACTGAGGGCCTGACCGGCAGGACTATGAGCTGAGAAGCGTGCACTGGTTTATGCGCCCAGCTTACGGAATTTGTCCTGGCAGCCACAGGACACGGATGCTCACAGCGCACCCCATCCTGACGGGTGCACAGGCCTGCTGGTCTTCCTCTCCCGGCCAGCCCACACCCAGCGGGCCCCCAGGCTCCCCCGGCCTGTCCTCACCCGGCGGGCCCCCAGGCTCCCCCGGCAGGTCCTCACCCAGCAGCCCCCAGGCTCCCCCCCCACCCGCCCATCCATATCCGGCAGGCCCCCAGGCTCCCCTGCCCATCCTCACCCAGCAGGCCCCCAGGCTCCCCCGCCCATCCTCACCTAGCGGGCCCCCAGGCTCCCCCGGCCCGTCCACACCCGGCGGGCCCCCAGGCTCCCCCGCCTGTCCTCACCCAGCGGGGACCCACCTGGCCCTGCGCTTGCGCACCCTCCGCTCATGCTCGGCCTCCTCATAGTAGTACTCGTTGTGGCTGTTGTCCCGCCGCCGAGCCGCCGCGGCGATCACAGCCCGGGACTGGCCTGTGGAGTTGTTGGTGCTGTTTTCTGCACAGGAGCAGGAGAGACGGGCACAAGTCACTTCAGGGCATGCTCGCTTCCCATCCCAGGAAGTCTGGAGACAGCAACCTGACGCATCCGCATCCGGAGGAAGCTGTGCCCACCCCCGGGCGGTACCGCCACTCCCAACCCTCCTGGCCACAGCTGGGAGAGGCCCACAGGTCGGCCACTGGGAGCGCCCCGGGAGGGCAGGAGTCCTGCACATGCTCCTCCTGGTGCAGGAGGACCTGGAGCTCAGAGAGCTGAGGGCTTAGGACCAGAGCTGGTGAGCAGACGCAGAGAAGTCAGAACGGGGCGGGGACATGCCGCAGCGTAAAGGGACGGCGAGGAGAATCAGCAGCTAACACCAGCCACCTGGAATCCAGGGAAATGACAGAAGAAACGGGGCTGGGGAAAGCAGGGGAAGAGGCTGACAAAAACAGCAAGCAGAGTGAGCAGGGCGAGCAGATACAGAGCCCTGCTCCGGGAGGGGACGGGCAGGAGGGCAGGGGAGCAGGGCCGCTCACCCTCTCCGAGGGAATACACCTTGAAGCCAGACACCTTCTTGGCCAGGACGGACTTGGGCAGGTTGAGGAGGGCAGGGTTGTAGACGGGGAAGTCATGGTAATACTTCTCCAGGATCCACACTGCCACGCGCTGGATGCTGTGGGGGAGACGGCAGGAGGGGGAGGGAGAAGGGACAGACAAGGGGTGCCGGGGGAGGGAGACATCAGGGCAGATGAGCAGGGCCGGAAAGGACAAGGACAGGGACAAGCTGCTTGCAAGAAGCCTGGCTCAGGGCCTGAGGTCGACTTACCAGGCTCCCAAGCCTTCCCCAGGGCTGGGCCTGCTAGTCCTTCCCTGCTGTGCGGAAGCCCAGGGGAGGAAGGGCATTGGGCCTGGGTCCCCCAAAAGGGTCACCTCACCCCCTCCAAGACTTCCCCAAGATTCCCTCCGGGGCCGGGAGGTGCTCCTGATACTCCGTATGGCCTGGCGGGGGTGCAGAGGAACTCCCCCGCTTTCTCTTCCTCTGGGGGTCCCTCCTCTGGCCAGCTCATCTCAGTGACCACTCACTTGAGGGCTCACCAAGGCTGTGCCTCCAAGAAGGCCAGGAAAGTGATTCCCAAAAGCCCCCGTTCGTGCCCCTTTGGTCCAGCCCTCTTTAAGGTCGCCACTGGTTCACTATTCTCTCCCCACTGCTAACTCCCAGTCCAACCTGCCCCGGGACCCTGCGCTGTTGAAAACCTACTGTGTGCAAAGTATTGCACTGCGGCCTACGGCCCGCCCGCCCCACCGGCCTCTCACAGCCCTGCAGGCCCCTGGCCTCCTCCCAGGCCCGCGCCCACACCTGAGATGGCCCACGTTGTAGAAGCGGCTGGCGCCATCGGTGGAGCGCACGACCTTGAGCGTGAACTGCGGCTGCAGCTGGCGCAGCTCCAGCAGGACCACGGCCAGGTAGTGCACGAAGAGCAGGGCGTCCACCAGCGACACGGCGAACTGGACCACGCCCTGGTAGCTGCGCTCGCGGGCGTCCAGGATGCGCACGCCGTAGAAGAGCCAGTAGGACACCACGAGCAGGAAGACGAGCACCATGAGCAGCGCGCGCAGCACGAACACGCGGGGCAGCGAGGCCTTGGGGCGGCGGAAGAACAGCGCCCAGCTGCCCAGCAGCAGGATGAGCAGCTTGAAGGCCACGGAGATGAAGAGGCCCTCGCAGGCCGTCCCGCAGGGCTCCAGCTCCTCGCGCCACAGCAGCGGGGGCAGCAGCAGGAAAGCCAGCGGCGTGAGGAACGAGAGCAGCGCCAGCGTGGCCCCGGCCGCCACGCCCAGGTGGCGGGAGCAGTCCAGCGGGACACTGTCCTCCATGTCCTTGGCGATGCGCGTGAGGTCATCGTGGGAGATGCTGTGCTCGGAGGTGCCCGTTACTACTGTGGTAGTCTCCCCCCAGTTGTCATCCTACAGCCAAAGGGGCCGAAGCCCGGGGGGGGGGGGGGGGGGGTAGGAAGGGGCAGGGGCGGGCGGGGCAGGGCCCACGATGACCTCACGCGCATCGCCAAGGACATGGAGGACAGTGTC